>NC_043980.1:306098-346098 GCF_902150065.1 Myripristis murdjan | reverse complement strand
GTTCTCCAAGTCTGTCCTCCAAGTCTGTCCTCCAAGTCTGTCCTCCAAGTCTGTCCTCCAAGTCTGTTCTCCAAGTCTGTTCTCCAAGTCTGTCCTCCAAGTCTGTCCTCCAAGTCCGTCCTCCAAGTCTGTTCTAAAAGTCTGTCCTCCAAATTTGTCCTCTGAGTCTGTCCTCCAAGTCTGTTCTCCAGGTCTGTTCTCTCTGTCCTCCAAGTCTGTTCTCCAAGTCTGTTCTCTCTGTTCTCCAAGTCTGTTCTCTCTGTTCTTTAAGTCTGTTCTCTCTGTTCTCCAAGTCTGTTCTCCAAGTCTGTCCTCCAAGTCTGTTCTCCTGAGTCTGTTCTCCAAGTCCGTTCTCCAAGTCTGTTCTCTCTGTTCTCCAAGTCTGTTCTCCGAGTCTGGTCTCTCCATCCTTCAAGTCTGTCCTCCAAGTCTGTTCACTCCATCCTCCAAGTCTGTTCTCCAAGTCTGTCCTCCAAGTCTATTCTCCAATTCTGTTCTCTCTGTTATCCAAGTCTGTCCTCCAAGTCTGTTCTCTCTGTCCTCCAAGTCTGTTCTCCAAGTCTGTTCTCTCTGTCCTCCAAGTCTGTCCTCCAAGTCTTTTCTCCAAGTCTGTTCACTCCGTCCTTCATGTCTGTTCTCCAAGTCTGTCCTCCAAGTCTTTTCTCCAAGTCTGTTCACTCCGTCCTCCATGTCTGTTCTCCAAGTCTGTCCTCCAAGTATGTCCTCTCTGTCCTCCAAGTCTGTTCTCCAAGTCTGTCCTCCAAGTCTGTTCTCCAATTCTGTTCTCTCTGTTCTCCAAATCTGTCCTCCAAGTCTGTTCTCTCTGTCCTCCAAGTCTGTTCTCCAAGTCTGTTCTTTCTGTTCTCCAAGTCTGTTCTCCAAGTCTGTTCTCTAAGTCTGTTCTCTAAGTCTGTTCTCTCTGTCCTCCAAGTCTGTCCTCCAAGTCTGTTCACTCCGTCCTCCGTGTCTGTTCTCCAAGTCTGTCCTCCAAGTCTGTTCTCTCTGTTCTCCAAGTCTGTTCTCCAAGTCTGTTTTCTCTGTTCTCCAAGTCTGTTCTCCATGTCTGTTCTCCAAGTCTGTTCTCTCTGTCCTCCAAGTCTGTTCTCTCTGTTCTCCAAGTCTGTTCTCCAAGTCTGTTCTCTCTGTTCTCCAAGTCTGTTCTCCAAGTCTGTTCTCTCTGTTCTCCAAGTCTGTTCTCCATGTCTGTTCTCTCTGTTCTCCGAGTCTGTTCTCCGAGTCTGGTCTCTCCATCCTCCAAGTCTGTCCTCCAAGTCTGTTCTCCATGTCTGCTCTCCCGAGTCGACCTCAACAAGTCCCAACTTCAAAAGTTCACAAGTCCCACCCCGGCACTGAGAAGCACCTTCACTCTGCTGAACTCCAGCAGCTAAAACAAAGAACGTGTTGAAAAAAACATGAAGTGCGATCCAATTTATGTTGTGATCCAAAAACAAACTGAAGGCTTCTCGTCCTCCGGCTGCTCTGACGTTTGTGTTGATGCTAACCAGCTAGCGAGTTAGCACGGCTAGCTATCTGAGCGTCTGGTGTTTGGTTCAGGTCTGCGTCAGACTAAAGACTCTAATGAAGGAAATGACAGATAATGTGCTAACAGTTGTGCTAAGGTTTGTGCTAACGTTTGAAACGATGATTTGCAGAATATTTTCCTCCCTCAGTGATCGGAGCTCCTTTCTCACCCCGGCCTTTTCCTTTTCTTTCGGTTTGAAGACTGAAGAAGCGTTTCAGCGACTTGGAGGAGCGGGAATAGTATGTTGGTTTGTCCGCTAACAGATCCTCCTCTTCCTCCTCTTCCCCCTCCGCTGGGTTTCACTAACAGGCTCGCTAACTCTGTTTGCTGCTCTGTTCCTGTGTGTGTGTGTGTGTGTGTGTGTGTGTGTGTGTGTGTGTGTGTGTTATTCCACATCCACATGGTGCCGGGGAGTGCCAGTCAGCTTCTGTATGCTAACATCATGCTAATGTAACGCTATCCTGATGCTTACGTGATGCTAAGGTGATGCTAACAGTATCGCGCTCTCTCCCTGCTGACAGCCGCCGGCGTGACAGAGATAACTATGAGCCCGTCAAGAGGTAACAGCTGTGTGTGTGTGACGTCATGCTAGCTAGCTAGCTACCTGGAGCCGGCGCTCACATCTGGAAACACCTGCCGTCCCGTTCCCGACTGATTTACGGGCCAAGAGCATTCACCCGCCGCAAGGTTTCTGTTTCCTGTTTGTAGGAAATACAGTCGGTAAACGACAGGAAACACGTTTCTGCCTGACTGACAGCGTTAGCGAGCTGCTGGCGAGCTTCAGAGCACGGAGGCGTGTTGATTAGCCTCGCTGCTGCCTCTGCTGGAGCGCTGAGGAACTGCAGGGCGCTGCTCACGTCTACAGAGACCGCCTCATATTCAAATGTATTTCTCTGTCTTTTAAGGGAATAAAATGTTAGAATAAATCTGAAGAGGTCAGAGGTCAGGTTAGTGAGGACCCTGTAGACTCAACTGAAAACGTGACGGTTGAGTCTGTGTGGTTCTCGCTGATAGATAACATGTAAAGGAGAAAATCTTTTTAAAAGGAGTTTTTATGTTGGGATGCAGCAGCTTTCTGCTGGACTGTGCTTGTGTGGGCGGGGCATGTTGTCCGGTGGGCGGGGCGTGCGGTCAGGTGGGCGGGGCTCCGGGTGGTCTGGTGTCTAGCCTCCAGCTGTGTCCCTCAGTGTTTGCTGATGATGTGGTAGTTTCCGTTAGAGGCGTGTTGTGTCCTGTGACTCTCCCTGTGTGTAGTTTGAGTTTGACTGAGACTCACGGGATTGGCTGGTTCTCAGCGCTGAGGATGATGGGAAATGGAGTGTGTGGAGACTGAAGAGGAGCGTTCCAGGCGGGGAACGTCGGGGAACATGAGGGAACTTTCCAAACGAGTTGCTTATAACATTACATAGTTTTCAGAAGCAGGAAGGGGCTTTTATTTTGGCGACTCTGTTGCAGTCAGTCCAGGTCATGTGAGGCGCTTTCTAACCGAACTCTCTGGACCAATCAGCACGCAGCGTGCTTGTCTTCATGCTAACACCTAACAGACTCACTTCCTGTGTGGGCGTCACCACTTCCTGTCTGACGGTGTGTTGTGTTTCCGCAGCGTTGCCTCGGCGATGCACTCGGAGACGCCGGACCGCTACGAGCGCCTCACCTCCGTCTCCAGCTCCGTGGACTTCGACCAGCGAGACAATGTGAGACACCTTCATCATCATCATCATCATGTCCCTGTGCACACACACACACACACACACACACACACACACACACACACACACACACACACACACACACACACGTCTGTCTGGATTTTTTTTCTCACCTTCTTTGAAATTTTTTTTTTTTTTTTTTGTTAGTTGGTTGGTTGTTAGTCTAACCTTAACACTGAGAGCGCCCCCAGCAGGCCCAGCAGGGAGCTGCAGTGCTGAGAGCGCCCCCAGCAGGCCCAGCAGGGAGCTGCAGTGCTGAGAGCGCCCCCAGCAGGCCCAGCAGGGAGCTGCAGTCTCCTGACGCTCACAGCAGGCTGACGGCTGAGGAGCTGAGTCCTGTGTTGGCCGTCGTCAGCCCAGTGCATGCTGGGATAGCCTGCGGCCCCCGGCGACCCTGATTAGGAGGGCAGGAGTGCAGGGAGCAGATGGGCAGGTGGGGGCCGGTCACAGGGATTTGTCACACGGCTGTGCAGACTGGAGTTCTTCTTCTCTGTGGCAAGCATCAAAGTGTGTGAAGTGACAGGAAATGACACCACAGAAGAAGAGCGGCAGGATTTTTCTGGACTTTTCCAAACTCTGAGGCGTGCGGCTCCGCCCGTCCTGCCGGAGAAACTTCCTGTTAATCTGCTGCCTGTAATCCCGTTTGCAGCGGCCGGCTCGCTGGTGACTTAAGAGGTCAGGCGGCATCCAGCCCCGCCCACCTGACCCCTGACCCCGCCCCTGCCCCGCCCCCGCCCCTGCTGTCACTCTACAGGATCCAATTAGTTAACAATTTACTGGCTGCTGAATTGATTTAACAACACATTTTTTATTATGACTTTATTTTGTATTTAATCATTTAATATTACTTGTGTTATTATTATTTTTTTTAAGTTTATTTATTAAGCAATTCAGTTTGCATGTATAAACCACAATTTGTGTGTGTGTGTGTGTGTGTGTGTGTGTGTGTGTGTGTGTGTGTGTGTGTAAATACACACAGCATCCCTCCCTCAGCTCCAGTCTGACCAGTTCAGCTCAGCAGCTCCTCCATAACTTCCACCTTTTAACAGAGTTTATCATGTTCAGTTTGTGTTGACATTGTGCAGAATGTCCCTTTAATTCTGTGTTTATTACTGAGGTTGTAGTTTGCAGGTCTGCTACTGGACTGCATTACACTGAGAGGGGTTTCTAGTTTTCTGTCCTCCCTATTTATATACAATGAGGGGGGACAGAATAGTGGAAACAGCTGTCAGTAAAGTGCAGCACTAACTATGAGCTCAATGCCAAACACAGAAGTGAATGAACACCTCTGTTACCGTGACAACAAGACAAACTGAGCATTATAGGCAGCAGGAGAGGAAACTGTATGGCACAGCAGCTGGACACACACACACACACCCACACACACACACCCACACACGTACATATATATGTCTTGACTGAGAAAGTGCAGACAGGCAGCTCTCCTGGTTTAGTGGGAAAAGATGTATTATTGTGAAGAGATGATCACTCCTCTCAGCTGCAGAGCCTCACGCCTCTGATCCTCATGTTAGAGCTATAAGAACAGTGACACTCAGTGTGGCTGCACGTGGTGGCTGGGTGATGATGTTATGGCCTCACACAGAGACGTGTATGGAGCTGATGGCGCCCCCCTTTTTTGGGGATCTGTAGCGCCTCCTAGAGGATGATTTGATTGACTCATGTTTCAGGTTCTTGCCAGTTTTGTGCTAATTGGTTCAACGGCTGTTGACTTTTGTCCATTTATGTGTGAAGCCACGCCCCTTTGAAGTTCATTGGGCAATATCTTGAAAACTAATGAAACATAATTACTCTGAGGGCAGGACAGTGACCTCAGCGTCTGGAAGAGACTCGTCACATCAGGACGGATTTCCTCTCATTCTTCCTGTGTTTTGTTTTTTTTCCCCACAGGGCTTCTGCTCCTGGCTAACAGCGATCTTCAGAATAAAGTAGGTACCAACCCGATCTGTAAAAAAATACGTCTGTAACCAGAGGAGCGTGCCGGCTCTGCCCGTTCAGTTTCTGTGGTTTTGTCACATGAAAAATGTTAATAAATTAATGAAGAGTTATTTAGTCTTTCATCGTGTCCGGCGAATACAAACAGATCTGCCGACCAATCACGTGAGCCCTCCTCTTCCTGCAGGGACGAGGAGATCCGGGAGAAGTGCGGCGAGGACGCCGTGCACTACCTGTCCTTCCAGCGGCACATCATCGGGCTGCTGGTGGTGGTGGGCGTCCTGTCCGTCGGCATCGTCCTGCCCGTCAACTTCTCCGGAGACCTGCTGGGTAAAACACCTGCGCTCGGGAACAGCCAATCAGCAGCCAGACTGAGCCAAGAGGCTGGATCTCATTGGTCAGCTGCACCCTCAGTGGGCGGAGACAAAGAGCCTGGGTTTTTCTGGTTGAGGGGGGGCCTGAGAAACACCTGACGTGACACACACACACACACACACACACACACACACACACACCAGCTTACCTGCGCTCTGGTTCTTTGGCCCCGCCCACTGAGGTCTGTCTCAACCAATGAGGTTATTTCTGCCTCCAGCTCACGGTTCTGTAGCTAAGGCTGCGTTCATGTCATGTGGAAGAAAGGTAAAGGTGTGCAGAGTAAAGCGAGCTCACGTCACAGTTCATGTCTAATCCAGATGTGACAGGATTAAACTGCTAATCTGACAGAATATGCCTCTTTTACGATGGGCTGAGTTGGTTTGCAGGTTGAGAACATGCGTGATCAAAGTAGCATTAAAATTGGATTATTTCACATTGCCGTTCTCCAGGTGTGTTGTTTACACCTCAGGTATCTCACAGGAGACGGTTGTGTAGCGTGTAGCATGTAGCGTGTAGCATGTAGCGTGTAGCATGTAGCGTGTAGCGTGTAGCGTGTAGCGTGACGGCAGCAGGAAGCCTCAGTGTGCATTAACACCATGACAACAGCAGAACTAAGCCTAACCCTCAGGTCAGGTTTCACACAGCACCTGCACTTTGTGTTATTTTAGTCAGAATTATGGATAAAGATGGATTCCTAAACCACGGAGCGTCAGGACCGCCCTCTAAAGAAGGTACGGCGGCTCGGACAGGCTCAGGCGTGTGTGTGTGTGTGTGTAGATCAGCCGTGGTGGAGTGTTTGGTGTCGGCCTGTAGCCGTGTTCCCCCTGTCAGAAACCCCCAGCCGGCCTGAAGCTGCGATGGCGAGCCAGCTGCCTCCGGTTTGAACCGGCCGGTCGTGCTGTGTCTTAGAGCTTTAGATCACCTGGTGACTCATTTAGTGCACAAAAACCCTCAAAATATGAATTTAATAAAGTTATTAGATATAAACGCAGGAAACAGTCAGAGCGTCTAGTGAAGCTGCTTTGGTGTTTGTCCTGGAGAAACTAATAAAACAGGAAACTGATTGAAATCATCTTTCATCAGTTTTCTGTTAGCTGACTAACTGATCAGTTATCATGGAAGGAGCTACTAGTTACTAGTTAATGAGTGTGGAGCAGGACATGTAGGACATGTAGGACATGTTGGACGTGTTTAACGTGTTTAACGTGTTGGATGTGTTTAACATGTAGGACATGTAGGACATGTTGGACATGTTGGACGTGTTTAACGTGTTGGATGTGTTTAACGTGTTGGATGTGTTTAACATGTAGGACATGTTGGATGAGTTGGATGAGTTGGACGTGTTGGACATGTAAGACATGTTGGACATGTTGGACGTGTTGGATGTGTGCTGGTCTGCTGGTCCGCTCTGTGCAGGCCAGGTTCCTGACTCAGGTCTGTGCTCTGGTTTGCAGAAAACAACGCCTACAGCTTCGGACGGACCACGATAGCCAACCTGAAGTCCGGGTGAGTGAGACAGCGCTGCCGCCGCCGTGTGATGTCACAGGAAACCCTGTGACATCAACCCTGTTTTTCACAAGCATTTAAACTGTTCTTCATGGTGCTGAGGACCCCCTGGAAGATCCTCAGGGGCTCCTGGGGGCCCCGGACCCCACTTTGAGTAAAAGAGGCCCAGGTGCTCAGTGTGTGGTCCTGTCTTCTCATCGTGTGGCAGGACGTCCTGTGAAGGCTCTTTTAAAAACATGTCACGTTAGCTTCGCCACTCTGTTACACAGCACAATATTTTTGTTTGACTTTATTTGACTTTTGTTTGATTTTTATATCACTATACCAATGTTTGTCCTAAAGTAAAATCAAATGTAATTTAAAATTTAAAAAAAATTATAGTTATATTACAGTTAGATTAAATTTCAGGACACTGGTTGCATCAAAATGTACAGAAAATACATACATATAGTATGTGATGTGATGCCATTAGTATTGTCTGTTTTTATTGTCATGATTATTTTTACATTTTTAATGTCAATATTATTATTTTAATGCATTTATTTATTTATATTTCTTACTATTTACGTAGTGTTGATGTATTGCATTTGAATCATTTAACCCTTTGAAAGCTGACTCAGATCACTGGATTTCTTTTCAAAACATGAAAGAAAAAATGTAAGAATTAAATTTATTAAAAAAAAAAATCCAGAAAATTTGGAAAAACCCTGAAATTAGCAAGAAATAATGATTTAACATTGTAAAAAACAAACAAACTGTAATTAAAAAAGCTGTAATTATTTAGATTCAATATTTAATGGTCAGATCAGTGATACTTGAGCCATGGCAGATTTCTTGTTTGCAGGCACCTTAACCCCTAACCTTAGGCGCCCTAACCCCTAACCCCTAACCCCAGGCACCTTAACCCTAACCCCTAACCCCTAACCCTAACCCCAGGCACCCTAACCCTAACCCCAGGCACACTAACCCCAGGCACCCTAACCCCAGGCACCCTAACCCTAACCCCAGGCACACTAACCCCAGGCACCCTAACTTTAGGCACCCTAACCCCTAACCCCAGGCACACTAACCCCAGGCACCCTAACCCTAACCCCAGGCACACTAACCCCAGGCACCCTAACCCCAGGCACCCTAACCCTAACCCCAGACACCCTAACCCCAGGCACCCTAACCCCAGGCACCCTAACCCTAACCCCAGACACCCTAACCCTAACCCCAGACACCCTAACCCCAGGCACACTAACCCCAGACACCCTAACCCTAACCCCAGGCACCCTAACCCCAGGCACACTAACCCCAGGCATCCTAACCCCAACCCCAGGCACCCTAACCCTAACCCCAGACACCCTAACCCCAGGCACCCTAACCCCAGGCACACTAACCCCAGGCACCCTAACCCTAACCCCAGACACCCTAACCCCAGGCACACTAACCCCAGGCACCCTAACCCCAGGCACCCTAACCCCAGACACCCTAACTCCAGGCACCCTAACCCCAGGCACCCTAACCCCAGACACCCTAACCCTAACCCCAGGCACCCTAACCCCAGGCACACTAACCCCAGGCATCCTAACCCCAACCCCAGGCACCCTAACCCTAACCCCAGACACCCTAACCCCAGGCACCCTAACCCCAGGCACACTAACCCCAGGCACCCTAACCCTAACCCCAGACACCCTAACCCCAGGCACACTAACCCCAGGCACCCTAACCCCAGGCACCCTAACCCCAGGCACCCTAACCCCAGGCACCCTAACCCCAGACACCCTAACCCCAGGCGGTGTGTGTGCTGTCAGAGGTGGAGGAGTGGCACTGGCTCAGGTTTTGGTGTGGAATGCTCTGGGGCCTCCCTGGCTCCGCCTGCAAGGCTGCTGCAGGGGAACGTTCAGGAAGGTTCAGGAAGGTTCAGGAAGGTTCTGGAAGGTTCTGGAAGGTTGATCTGTTGTTCTTGTTCTGTTGGTCAGGACCAACCTGCTGTGGCTCCACACCTCCTTCGCCTTCATGTACCTGCTGCTGACCGTCTACAGCATGAGGAGACACACGTCCAAGATGCACTACAAGGAGGACGACCTGGTAGGACCTGCAGCCCCGCCCCCAAAAACCTCTACACACCTGTCCCCAAAAACCCCTACACACCTGTCCCCAAAAACCTCTACACACCTGTCCCCACAAACCTCTACACACCTGTCCCCAACAACCTCTACACACCTGTCCCCAAAAACCTCTACACACCTGTCCCCAAAAACCCCTACACACCTGTCCCCAAAAACCTCTACACACCTGTCCCATCCTGTCCCATCCTGTCTATGTTCTCTCTGTTCTGTCTGTTCTGTCTCTGTTCTCTCTGTTCTGTCTGTTCTGTCTCTGTTCTGTCTGTTCTGTCTCTGTTCTCTCTGTTCTGTCTCTGTTCTGTCTGTTCTGTCTCTGTTCTCTCTGTTCTCTCTGTTCTGTCTCTGTTCTCTCTGTTCTCTCTGTTCTGTCTCTGTTCTGTCTCTGTTCTGTCTCTGTTCTCTCTGTTCTGTCTCTGTTCTGTCTCTGTTCTGTCTCTGTTCTCTCTGTTCTGTCTCTGTTCTCTCTGTTCTCTCTGTTCTGTCTCTGTTCTCTCTGTTCTCTCTGTTCTGTCTCTGTTCTCTCTGTTCTGTCTCTGTTCTGTCTCTGTTCTCTCTGTTCTGTCTCTGTTCTGTCTCTGTTCTCTCTGTTCTCTCTGTTCTGTCTCTGTTCTCTCTGTTCTGTCTCTGTTCTGTCTCTGTTCTCTCTGTTCTGTCTCTGTTCTCTCCGTTCTGTCTCTGTTCTCTATGTTCTGTCTCTGTTCTCTCTGTTCTGTCTCTGTTCTGTCTCTGTTCTGTCTGTTCTCTCTGTTCTGTCTCTGTTCTGTCTCTGTTCTGTCTGTTCTCTCTGTTCTGTCTCTGTTCTGTCTCTGTTCTCTCTGTTCTGTCTCTGTTCTCTCTGTTCTCTCTGTTCTGTCTCTGTTCTCTCTGTTCTGTCTCTGTTCTGTCTCTGTTCTCTCTGTTCTGTCTGTTCTCTCTGTTCTGTCTCTGTTCTCTCCGTTCTGTCTCTGTTCTCTCTGTTCTGTCTCTGTTCTGTCTCTGTTCTCTCTGTTCTGTCTCTGTTCTCTCCGTTCTGTCTCTGTTCTCTCTGTTCTGTCTGTTCTGTCTCTGTTCTGTCTGTTCTGTCTCTGTTCTCTCTGTTCTGTCTGTTCTGTCTCTGTTCTCTCTGTTCTGTCTCTGTTCTCTCTGTTCTGTCTCTGTTCTGTCTGTTCTGTCTCTGTTCTGTCTCTGTTCTGTCTCTGTTCTCTCCGTTCTGTCTCTGTTCTCTCTGTTCTGTCTCTGTTCTCTCCGTTCTGTCTCTGTTCTCTCTGTTCTGTCTCTGTTCTGTCTGTTCTTTTTGTTCTGTCTCTGTTCTGTCTGTTCTTTTTGTTCTGTCTCTGTTCTGTCTCTGTTCTGTCTGTTCTTTTTGTTCTGTCTCTGTTCTCTCTGTTCTGTCTGTTCTCTCTGTTCTCTCTGTTCTCTCTGTTCTGTCTCTGTTCTCTGTTCTCTCTGTTCTCTCTGTTCTCTCTGTTCTCTCTGTTCTCTCTGTTCTGTCTCTGTTCTCTCTGTTCTGTCTGTTCTGTCTCTGTTCTGTCTCTGTTCTCTCCGTTCTGTCTCTGTTCTCTCTGTTCTGTCTCTGTTCTCTCTGTTCTGTCTCTGTTCTCTCTGTTCTCTCTGTTCTCTCTGTTCTGTCTCTGTTCTCTCTGTTCTCTCTGTTCTGTCTCTGTTCTGTCTCTGTTCTCTCTGTTCTGTCTGTTCTGTCTCTGTTCTGTCTCTGTTCTGTCTCTGTTCTGTCTCTGTTCTGTCTCTGTTCTCTCTGTTCTGTCTGTTCTGTCTCTGTTCTGTCTCTGTTCTGTCTCTGTTCTGTCTGTTCTGTCTCTGTTCTGTCTCTGTTCTGTCTCTGTTCTGTCTCTGTTCTGTCTCTGTTCTGTCTCTGTTCTCTCCGTTCTGTCTCTGTTCTGTCTGTTCTGTCTCTGTTCTGTCTCTGTTCTGTCTCTGTTCTCTCTGTTCTGTCTCTGTTCTGTCTCTGTTCTCTCTGTTCTGTCTCTGTTCTGTCTGTTCTGTCTCTGTTCTGTCTCTGTTCTCTCTGTTCTGTCTCTGTTCTGTCTGTTCTGTCTCTGTTCTGTCTGTTCTGTCTCTGTTCTCTCTGTTCTCTCTGTTCTCTCTGTTCTGTCTGTTCTCTCTGTTCTGTCTCTGTTCTCTCCGTTCTGTCTCTGTTCTCTCTGTTCTGTCTCTGTTCTGTCTCTGTTCTCTCTGTTCTGTCTCTGTTCTCTCCGTTCTGTCTCTGTTCTCTCTGTTCTCTCTGTTCTGTCTGTTCTGTCTCTGTTCTCTCTGTTCTGTCTCTGTTCTCTCTGTTCTGTCTCTGTTCTCTCTGTTCTCTCTGTTCTGTCTGTTCTGTCTCTGTTCTGTCTGTTCTGTCTCTGTTCTCTCTGTTCTGTCTGTTCTGTCTCTGTTCTCTCTGTTCTGTCTCTGTTCTCTCTGTTCTGTCTCTGTTCTGTCTGTTCTGTCTCTGTTCTGTCTCTGTTCTGTCTCTGTTCTCTCCGTTCTGTCTCTGTTCTGTCTCTGTTCTGTCTCTGTTCTCTCCGTTCTGTCTCTGTTCTCTCTGTTCTGTCTCTGTTCTGTCTGTTCTTTTTGTTCTGTCTCTGTTCTGTCTGTTCTTTTTGTTCTGTCTCTGTTCTGTCTCTGTTCTGTCTGTTCTTTTTGTTCTGTCTCTGTTCTCTCTGTTCTGTCTCTGTTCTGTCTGTTCTTTTTGTTCTGTCTCTGTTCTCTCTGTTCTGTCTCTGTTCTGTCTGTTCTTTTTGTTCTGTCTCTGTTCTCTCTGTTCTGTCTCTGTTCTGTCTGTTCTTTTTGTTCTGTCTCTGTTCTGTCTCTGTTCTTTTTGTTCTGTCTCTGTTCTGTTTTTGCTTCATGATGTTTCCTAACGTTCTGCAGTCTTTTGATGTTCCCTGCAGAACGTTCTGATAAACTTGTTAAAGTTTGTTGACGTCATTATTAGCAGGTTAGCGTTAGCCTTGGGAACATGAGCAGGAAGCAGCAGGTTTAGATTTTAAACAGATTAAATGGTGAAGCAGTTTCCCGCCGACTGACAGGAAACAGGAAACGTCTCTGCCGCCATCTTGTCTTGTGCTCCGCCCACATGGAGACAGGAAGCTCAGAGTAACAACAGATTTGATGAGGCTAGCTAGCTCGCTAGCTGACGCCAGGTAAACAAGTCTGAGGCTCTTCTGAGATGATTTCCCATCATGCTCCTGGTGGAACAACAGAGAACCGAGAACGTTCAGGTTCTTGCTCCTTGGAGGTTCCCTCCATGTTGACGTTCCATCAGGCTCGTTGCTTCCTGTTTGTGCCGGACGGAGCGCTCCTATTGGCTGTTGACAACATTCATGTGATTGAACTCACTGAGACGGTTAGGCTTAGGGTTCCCTAAAAAAGAACGTCTGAGTTTAGTGGAACATCAAGGCGACTCTAACCGGGTTCTGTCGGTTCTCCTCCTGCAGGTCAAACGCACTTTATTCATCAACGGCATCTCCAAGTACGCCGAGGAGAACCACATCAAGCAGCACTTTGAGTGAGTTCCTGTCACACGTTCTCCTGCAGGGTTCCACTGCTCTGCTTCTGTTTGTGAAGGAACTTGTTCTGGTTAAAAAAACATGTTCCCGTCTTCACCGTTATTGTTGTTGTTGTTGTTGTTGTTGTTGTTGTTGTTGTTGTTGTTTTTGCATCATGATTTGAAAAAGGCTGATTTTTTTTTTTTGGTAATTTTCTTGTTTTTGTGCATTTTCCTAATTTAAAGTTATTGATCTTCAGATTCAAAGGAAAGTTTGTGCAAATTCTGACTCTGCAGTTTTCATATTTTCTGCAAATGAATATTGGAAATGAACGTGTGTGTGTGTGTGTGTGTGTGTGTGTGTGTGTGTGTGTGTGTACAGACAGGCGTATGAGAACTGCACCGTGCTGGAGGCTCGTATCTGTTACAACGTGGCCAAACTGATGTCTCTGAACGCAGAGAGGTACCTGATCAATCATCACTCACAGACTGATGGACTGATTGGTTGATTGATTAGCAGCAGAAACAACAGCTGTGTTGGTTTGACTTTATGACTTGGATTAGATTAAGGTGACGGTCAGGCGAGTGAATGTAGTCAATGGAATGTCTTCGTGTGTGTGTGTGTGTGTGTGTGTGTGCGTGTGTGTGTGTGTGTGTGTGTGTGTGTGTGTGCTCCACAGGAAGAAGACTGAGCGCAGTAAGAAGTTCTTCACTGATCTGATGGCGAAGGAGCACATGCCCACCATGATCAACCCCAAACCCTGTGGTCACCTGTGCTGCTGTGCCATCACCGGCTGTGAGGAGGTGAGCCGCCGCCGCCGCCGCCGCCCGACCCTCTGCTCCCACACAGCAGGGCATCATGGGACACAGAGGCTTTGACTCATTAAACACAACACGTTTACTGCCATGCTGTTGTGATAATGATGATAATAACAATAACAATAATAATAATGACATTTGATTAATTTTCTGTTTTCATGTCATAGCGTCTAAACTACACATGTAAAATGTCTCAGAAAACTGACTTCCTGTGTGTGTGTGTGTGTGTGCGTGCGTGCGTGCGTGCGTGCATGTGTGTGTGTGTGTGTGTGTGTGTGTGTGTGTGTGTGTGTGTGCAGGAGGAGGCCGTCAGCTTCTACACCAAGAGAGAGGCCAAGCTGAAGGAGGAGTACAGGAAGGAGAAGGAGAAGGTCAACACCAAGCCGCTGGGCATGGCCTTCGTCACGTTCCAGAACGAGGCCATGACCGCCATGTGAGCCCTGCACACACACACACACACACACACACACACACACACACACACACACACACACACACACTGGAGGTGTTTTTTTTGGTTGTTTTCTTCCAACAAGGTAAAAAATCCAGCAGTGGGATGTGAGCGTTTCCCAGGCCGGTGGTCAGGCCCCCGCCCCGTCCCGTCCCGTCCCGTCCCGTCCCGTCCCGTCCCGTCCCGCCCCGTCCCGCCCCGCAGGTGTCTGTTCCTGCTCTGCTCGCTCACACCTGGTCCATGTCAGGGCTTCATGCTGATTGGCTGAAACAGGTCTACCTGAACACAGCATGCATGAAGGTGCATCAGGTGTGCCAGAGCAGAGCTGGGACACAAACCTGCAGGACTCGTTTGGGAACCGCTGAAATAATCTGAGATACTGTTACTATCTGAAATAATCTGAGATACTCTTACTATCTGAGATTACTATTATGTACAAATGTTTTTCTTCAGCTTGTTTTCAGTACACGTATAGAATGTTTGAAAACTTTGTTTTTAAACACCATAGTTTCTTTGTACAAAATAAGGTTTGGCTCCAGCCTGCACCTCTTCACTAGAAACAGTGGACTAGATTGTGAATTATGTATTTTCTTTTAAATGGACCAAAGGCCACCTGCAGTAACGTTTTAATTTACAGCGCCCTCTAGTGGTGGTGTCGATAACAGCAGTGTGGTGTGAGGGAAGGACAGGCGACTAAACCCACACTGGGAGGAGGTGGAGTTTACAGGTGTTAATTATTGTCACCATGGCAACAAAGCTCCTCTAACCTCAACCCCCCCGACCCGACCCAACCCGAACCTTAACCACGTGTTTCAACTACAAACTGCACGCCGCGGCTCGCTGCACATCTCCTGCCACCGGTAGGGTTAGGGTTCCAGATCCACCGCCCAGCAGAAATGAGGCTCCAGAGGTCAGGGACAGAGCGCCCGCTGTGGGCTGGAGGCCTGCCGGGCCTGTGTGTGCTCAGTGTGGACACCCAGCCCGGCCCGGCGGGACCCGGCAGGACCCGGCCCGGCGGGACCCGGCAGGACCCGGACTGGGTGTCCACACTGAGGCAGGCCGGATTCATACAGATATTAAGAAATGATGTTGGGGTTCGGGTGGAGTTCGGTCACGTCAGCGTTGTTTTAGTGAAACTCCAGTGTGAAATAAATAAAAATGATGGACCTGCTGTCTGTTCTGGACAACTGCACAGTGCTGGAGTTTACATGACAACACTGAATGCAACACGTAGGCTGTTCCAGGTGGTAAATGCCACATGGCGATCAGGTTCACACACAAATACACAGCCCTGCACTCTACTGTAGACCCCAGCACTAACAGCTGTGTATGTGTGTGTGTGTGTGTGTGTGTGTGTGTGTCTCAGCATCCTGAAGGACTTCAATGCCTGCCAGGTGCAGGGCTGCCGCTGCCGGCAGGAGCCGCGCTCGTCCCAGTTCAGCGAGAGTCTGCACGTCTACAACTGGAGTGTGTCGTACGCCCCGGACCCCCAGAACGTCCGCTGGTACACACACACACACACACACACACACACACACACACACACACACACACACACACACTTGCTGTTTTCAGTTTTTATCCATGTCGTATTGATTGATTGCAAATCAGGTGTAGTGATCTCTTCCTGGAGAGCTCACGCTGCTTCCTGTCTGCTCTTTATGAATGAATGAATGAATGAATGAATGAATGGAACGACCCTCCTGCAGGGAGAACCTGTCTCTGGGCGGGATCTCCTGGTGGATCCGCTGCCTCATCATCAACTGCATCCTCTTCATCCTGCTCTTCTTCCTCACCACGCCCGCCATCATCATCTCCACCATGGACAAGTTCAACGTCACCAAGCCGGTGGAGTACCTCAATGTGAGCAGACACCCAGTCCAGTCCAGACCAGTCCAGTCCAGTCCAGTTCAGTCCAGTCCAGTCCAGTCCAGTCCAGTTCAGTTCAGTTCAGTCCAGTCCAGTCCAGTCCAGTCCAGTCCAGTTCAATCCAGTCCAGTCCAGTTCAGTCCATTCCAGTTCAGTCCAGTCCAGTCCAGTTCAGTTCACTTCACTTCACTTCAGTCCAGTCCAGTCCAGACCACTTCAGTTCACTTCAGTCCAGTCCAGTCCAGTCCAGACCACTTCAGTTCACTTCAGTCCAGTCCAGTCCAGTCCAGTCCAGTTCAGTTCACTTCAGTTCACTTCAGTCCAGTCCAGTCCAGTCCTGACCAGTTCAGATCACTTCAGTTCACTCCAGTCCAGTCCAGTCCAGTCCAGTTCAGTTCAGTTCAGTTCAGTCCAGTCCAGTCCAGTCCAGTCCAGTCCAGTTCAGTTCAATCCAGTCCAGTCCAGTCCAGTCCAGTCCAGTCCAGTCCAGTTCAGTTCAATCCAATCCAGTCCAGTCCAGTCCAGTCCAGTCCAGTCCAGTTCAGTTCAATCCAGTCCAGTTCAGTTCAGTCCAGTCCAGTCTAGTCCAGTCCAGTCCAGTTCAGTTCAATCCAGTCCAGTTCAGTCCAGTCCAGTCCTGTCCAGTCCAGTCCAGTCCAGTCCAGTCCAGTTCAGTTCAATCCAGTCCAGTTCAGTCCAGTCCAGTCCAGTCCAGTCCAGTTCAGTTCAATCCAGTCCAGTCCAGTTGAGTTCAGTTCAGTTCAGTTCAATCCAGTCCAGTCCAGTCCAGTTCAGTTCAGTTCAGTTCAGTTCAGTTCAATCCAGTCCAGTCCAGTTCAGTTCATTCTAGTTCAGTTCAATGCAGTCCAGTCCAGTCCAGTCCAGTTCAGTTCAGTCCAGTCCAGTCCAGTCCAGATCAGTCCAGTCCAGTCCAGTCCAGTTCAATCCAGTTCAGTCCAGTTCAGTCCAGTTCAATCCAGTCCAATCCAATCCAGTCCAGTCCAGTTCAGTTCAGTTCAATCCAGTCCAGTCCAGTCCAGTTCAATCCAGTCCAGTCCAGTCCAGTCCAGTCCAGTCCAGTTCAATCCAGTCCAGTCCAGTCTAGTTCAGTTCATTCCAGTCTAGTCCAGTCCAGTCTAGTTCAGTCCAGTCCAGTCCAGTTCAGTCCAGTCCAGTCCAGTCCAGTCCAGTCCAGTTCAGTTCATTCCAGTCCAGTCCAGTCCAGTCCAGTCCAGTTCAATCCAGTCCAGTCCAGTCCAGTTCAGTCCAGTCCAGTCCAGTCTAGTTCAGTCCAGTCTAGACCAGTTCAGTTCAGTCCAGTTTAGTCCAGTCCAGTCCAGTGCAGTTCAGTCCAGTCCAGTTCAGTCCAGTCCACTTCAGTCCAGTTCAGTCCAGTCCAGTCTAGTTCAGTCCAGTCTAGACCAGTTCAGTTCAGTCCAGTCCAGTCCAGTTCAGTCCAATCCAGTCCAGTCCAGTCCAGTCCAGTCCACTTCAGTCCAGTTCAGTCTAGTTCAGTTCAGTCCAGTTCAGTCCAGTCCAGTCCAGTCCAGTCTAGACCAGTTCAGTTCAGTCCAGTTCAGGTCAGTCCAGTCCAGTCCAGTCCAGTTCAGTTCAGTCCAGTCCAGTCCAGTTCAGTCTAGTTCAGTTGAGTCCAGTCGAGTTTAGTCTAGTTCAGTTCAGTCCAGTTCAGTTCAGTTCAGTCCAGTTAAGTCTAGTTCAGTTCAATCCAGTTCAGTCCAGTCCAGTCCAGTTCAGTCTAGTTCAGTTGAGTCCAGTCCAGTTCAGTCCAGTCCAGTCCAGTCCAGTTCAGTTCAGTCCAGTCCAGTCCAGTCCAGTCCAGTCCAGTCCAGTCCAGTTCAGTTCAGTCCAGTTCAGTCATGTTAAGTCAAGATAGGATCTGGTTCAGTTCCATTCTGTCAGGTTCAGTCCAGTTCAGTTCAGTCCAGTCCAGTTCAGTTCAGTTCAGTCCAGTCGAGTTTAGTCTAGTTCAGTTCAGTCCAGTTCAGTTCAGTTCAGTTCAGTCTAGTTCAGTTGAGTCCAGTCGAGTTTAGTCTAGTTCAGTTCAGTCCAGTTCAGTTCAGTTCAGTCCAGTTCAGTCTAGTTCAGTTCAATCCAGTTCAGTCCAGTCCAGTCCAGTTCAGTTCAGTCTAGTTCAGTTCAGTTCAGTTCAGTCCAGTTCAGTCCAGTCCAGTCCAGTTTAGTCCAGTTCAGTCCAGTTCAGTTCAGTCCAGTTCAGTCCAGTTCAGTTCAGTCCAGTTCAGTCTAGTCCAGTCCAGTTCAGTCCAGTTCAGTCTAGTTCAGTCCAGTTAAGTCCAGTTCAGTCCAGTTCAGTCATGTTAAGTCAAGATAGGATCTGGTTCAGTTCCATTCTGTCAGGTCCAGTACAGTCCAGTCCAGTCCAGTTGGGTCCAGTTCAGTCCGGTTCTGTCAGTGATGTGTGTTCTCTCCCTGCAGAACCCGATCGTCACTCAGTTCTTCCCCACCCTGCTGCTCTGGGCGTTCTCTGCCCTGCTGCCCACCATCGTCTACTACTCCGCCTTCTTCGAAGCTCACTGGACCAGGTACGCTGTGACATCACTTCCTGTCTGCACAGTTCTCTGTTGTTGACCTCGCTGCGACCTCGCTGTGACCTCACTGTGACCTTGCTGTGACCTCGCTGTGACCTTGCTGTGACCTCGCTGTGACCTTGTGTTTCAGGTCAGGGGAGAACAGGACGACGATGCACAAGTGCTACACCTTCCTGATCTTCATGGTTCTGCTGCTGCCGTCGCTCGGCCTCAGCAGGTAAACACACCTGGGCCCAGGCCACGCCTCCTCTCGGCTCGTGTTGCTGTACTGCATGTCCGGGAGGCGGGGCGGGGGGGCGGGGGGGGTGGGGGGGGGTTGGGGCAGGGGACATTTGGTGACATTGCTCATGTTGCCTGGAGGATGTAAAAGCCTGGAGAGCTTCCCTCTAGCGCCACCTGCAGGCTCACCTGTCAGAATTCAGTCTGTATGTTCTGTCTCTCTGTGACTTGGTGGGCGGAGCCTGGAGATTCAGGTTCAGAGATCAGGGTGTGACTAACAGCTGCCACCAGCAGGTGGAGCTGTGGTCTGACCGAGCTCCTCTCTCCTCTCTGCAGCCTGGACGTGTTCTTCCGCTGGCTCTTCGACAAGAAGTTCCTGGCCGACGCCACCGTCAGATTCGAGTAAGTCGTCTGTCAGTGGACTGTGTGTGGATCTGGCTCAGTGGGTGTCAACGTGGGGTCTGGGGCCATCAGGGGGCCACCAGGGGGCCATCAGGGGCCCCTGAGTTTAATTGACTTGAAGGTGTTAGGAAGCAGAAACTGTGAGGATCATCTGAACATTTTCTCCTCTCAGACTTGAGACTGTTTAACCCTTTGACTGCCGACACACTGAGGCTGCTCTGTCAGGAGGGTTAGGGGGAAATATTACTAGAAAATTATTTCAGAAAATAGAAATGGAAAACAATGGAAAAAATACAGGAAGACTTGCAAAAACACAACCCAGAAAATCTTAAAATCTTAAAAACTCTTAAAATTCTATATTTAAAGGTCAGAGCAGTGATGCTGGATCAGCGTCAGATTTCTTGTGTCTGCAAGAAAATTCCATTAGCCAGAAAAATAAAAATAGCAAAAACATTTTGGATTAAAGAAACCATATCTTTTTAAAAATTAAAATGATCTGTCTGAAGCTGAGATGGGTGAAGTGGGATCTGTGTCTAAGTGTCGCCCCGTCATCGTGAACACAAACTGAAGCGTGTGGTGACGCTCCGGCCCCGGCTCCGGTCTGCCTGGCTCCAGCCCCGGCCTCGGCTCCGGCTCCGGCTCCGGGTCCCGAGTGTCCTGCTCGTCCCGTGGCGCAGGCCGTGTTGGCGGACGAGCACCTGTAACGCTGTCTGCCACCTCCCGCAGGTGCGTCTTCCTGCCTGACAACGGTGCGTTCTTCGTGAACTACGTCATCGCCTCGGCCTTCATCGGGAACGCCATGGACCTGCTGCGGATCCCCGGCCTGCTCATGTACATGATCCGGCTGTGCCTGGCCCGCTCCGCCGCCGACCGCCGCAACGTCAAGAGGGTAGCTGACCTCCGCACTCACCTCACAGAACCTTGCTTTGCTTTATTCCAGTTCACTTTTATTTTATTTCATTTCGTTTTGTTTTACTTGATTTATTTTACTTTGTCTTGTTTTATTTTACTTGATTTTATTTTACTTGAGTTCATTTTATTTCATTTTAGTTTGTTTTACTTGATTTATTTTATATAACTTTATTTTTTGTCAGTTCAGTTTACTATACTGTCCTTTATTTTACTCACTACATTTTATTTTAAGTTACTTCTTAATTTAATACAGTACACATAGTTATAGATCATATAGAAACATTATTAAAGTAAATGACATTAACCTTTAATTGTTGTGATGAAAACGAGCTGCTCCTCTTCTTCTTCTGCTGTTTTTGTAATAAATGCAGCACCAGGCCTATGAGTTCCAGTTCGGGGCGGCGTACGCCTGGATGATGAACGTCTTCACCGTGGTGATGGCCTACAGCATCACCTGTCCCATCATCGTGCCCTTCGGTCAGCCTCACACACACACACACACACACACACACACACACACACACACACACACACACACGCACACACACATATACTGTTCTCTAACTCTAACTCTGAAATAGTTTAGAAATGTGTTTCAACAGCGCTTCCTCGTCACTTCCTCCTCTCTGCTGATTGGTTCATGTGTTCATGTGAGTCATGTGGTCTGCGGAGGCCTGTGTGGCTCCGCCCCCTAGTGGCCGCTCTGCAGCACAGCTCACTGTGCCACACGGGCAGCCTCAAACCACCACAATTCACTGCTGCGGCCTCCGTAGACCAGAATGCACTGCTGCAGCCTCCATAGACCAGAATGCACTGCTGCGGCCTCCGTAGACCAGAATGCACTGCTGCGGCCTCCGTAGACCAGAATGCACTGCTGCGGCCTCCGTAGACCAGAATGCATTGCTGCATTAGCTGCTTGTATCCAAGGTGCTCGTTTTGTTCAAACGGGAGTTTCCTGCTTCAGAAACTCAGCATTGATCAATAAATTAGTTGTTAGAACCGTCGACTTTTTTAAAGAAAAGCAGATTAAATTTATAAGTAGAACAGTAAAGGTCAGTTTGCTTAGGCCTCAGGTGAGCAGGTGAGACGAGACAACAGGTGAGACAGCAAGCTGCAGGTGAGGTGAGACAGCAAGCTGCAGGTGAGGTGAGACAGCAAGCTGCAGGTGAGGTGAGACAGCAAGCTGCAGGTGAGGTGAGACAGCATGTTACAGGTGAGATGAGACTGCAGGTGAGACAGCAGGCTGCAGGTGAGGTGAGACAGCATGTTACAGGTGAGATGAGACTGCAGGTGAGACAGCAAGCTGCAGGTGAGATGAGACTGCAGGTGAGACAGCAGGCTGTAGGTGAGACAGCAGGTGTGTGTGTGTGTGAGGTCAGTGTGAACAGGTGTTGTCTCTTGTCCTGCAGGTCTGATGTACATGCTGCTGAAGCACCTGGTGGACAGGTACAACATGTACTACGCCTACCTGCCCTCCAAACTGGACAAGAAGATCCACTCTGGAGCCGTGACGCAGGTGGTGGCCGCGCCCATCCTCTGCCTCTTCTGGCTGCTCTTCTTCTCCACCGTGCGCACAGGTACACACCTGCAGAGACAACACACCTGCAGAGACAACACCGATACACACCTGCAGAGACAACACACCTGCAGAGACAGCACACCTGCAGAGACAACACACCTGCAGAGACAACACAGATACACACCTGCAGAGACAACACACCTGCAGAGACAGCACACCTGCAGAGACAACACCGATACACACCTGCAGAGACAACACACCTGCAGAAACAACACACCTGCAGAGACAACACACCTGCAGAGACAACACAGGTACACACCTGCAGAGACAACACACCTGCAGAGACAACACACCTGCAGAGACAGCACACCTGCAGAGACAACACACCTGCAGAGACAACACACCTGCAGAGACAACACCGATACACACCTGCAGAGACAACACACCTGCAGAGACAACACAGATACACACCTGCAGAGACAACACAGATACACACCTGCAGAGACAACACACCTGCAGAGACAACACACCTGCAGAGACAACACAGATACACACCTGCAGAGACAACACACCTGCAGAGACAACACAGATACACACCTGCAGAGACAACACACCTGCAGAGACAACACACCTGCAGAGACAACACAGATACACACCTGCAGAGACAACACACCTGCAGAGACAACACACCTGCAGAGACAACACACCTGCAGAGACAACACAGATACACACCTGCAGAGACAACACAGATACACACCTGCAGAGACAGCACACCTGCAGAGACAGCACACCTGCAGAGACAGCACACCTGCAGAGACAACACACCTGCAGAGACAGCACACCTGCAGAGACAACACACCTGCAGAGACAGCACACCTGCAGAGCTCCTCCTGCTGCTCCTGTGACCTTTGACCCTCAGGCTAACGGCCGCTGTGTCCTCAGGGTTCGTGACGCCGACCTCCATGTTCACGCTGGTGGTCCTGATCGTCACCATCGTGGTCTGCCTGTCCCACATCTGCTTCGGACACTTCAAGTACCTCAGCGCACACAACTACAAGGTGCCGCCTTAAATACAGCTCTCCTGCTTCGGCTTTTTCTTTGTTTGTTTGTTTGTTTGTTTTTTAATTTTATTACTTATTTATTTTCAAACCAAAAAGTTTTGCTTTTCTTTCAGGTTGTAGAATATGTGTATATACAGTATACACATATGAACACACACATGTACAGATACACACTGATACTGTGTGCATATGTCATTTTGATTACTGACACCTCTGATACTGTCTGAGCTATTGATATATGAGTACTGTTATGCATATATGCTTTACAGAATGACAAAAAAGCCTTGAAATCTTCAATAAGCTGTTAAATATGTAAATCTATGCATTTTTAATGAATTTGCATAAATCTAACCCTAATTGGGCTCAGTTGGATGTATGAACAGAATATATCAGTCAAACAGTTTCAGAAAAGAAATGAGTGTGATCACACTGATCTCGACTGGGCCTTTACAAAAGAGCTTGTCATTACAGCTCATATGTTTGTATTGATGTAATCTGGAAGTGCTTCTCATCTTCTGTTCAGTTTGTTTTAGCGTGCAGGAGGCGGGTTAGAAGACCAAGGGGAAAATAAGTTTTGTTATTATCTTGTGCCAGCCCAAACTGAAGGAGCTTAATCAAAAATCCACTGAAGATCTTTGTTTGTTTTTTTCTAGCACAAAATGTCACAACATTGTAAAGTTTTCTCTTCGGTCATTTGGCCTCTGGGAAGACTAAAGACAAGAGAAACAAGTTCAAGTTCAAGCTCCATCTGCAAACTTTTCTGAATTTTCAGACAAGACCTCACTCCAGTCTTTTTCTGTTCTGGTACAAAGACAACAAGGCCACCAATCTTATTTGCATAACGAGGACATGCCTTTTACTTTTGGAGACGAGCTGGAGTGACCTGCGCTCTGTGTAATATGTGAAGTTGTAATGCTCTCTGAAGGAACTGTTTGTTTGTTTGGGGTTCTAACAGCAGTATGCCTCTTCCTGTTTTGTGTCCACTTCTTCACCTCCTCTGTGTCTCTGTCAGATCGATACGAAGGAGAACGACGTGGACGGAGTGGAAAATGGCCGTCCTGCTCGCTCCTCTTCCTCTCCCACTAATAAATCTCAGGTATATTCATCACATCATCGAAAACTCCATATAAAAGAATAGATGGAGTTGTTTTCCAAAATGATCTCCACTGTTTGAAAAAGGCTCCGCCCCCTGTGGCCGGACAACTGAAACAGGTTGTGATGCGGTCGCGACTGTATGCAGAAGATGTTGCTCTTCTCGTTGACGTTGAATGGTGGTGATAGTTTGCATCGCGAGCTCGTGTTCACCCTGCAGGCGACTTTCATGACGTCACATCATCTGTGATGAGTTAACATAGCTAGTTTGAAAGCACTGATTAGGTAGCATTAAAGGGAAACACCACCCATTTTAAGAATTCAGCAGCCTCAGCTGCCGGAATTATACTTCAGAAATCCCTGAAACTTAAGAGATTTTTACCCAGTTACCCAAAATAGTGCTGCAGTTATCAATAACTTTTATTATCCTGTTAGTTAATGAGTAATTGGATAAGAAATATTTTTGTCTTTCATTAAAGAGCAATAGCAAATATACAAAAGAGGAAAATAAGTAGGCCAGGATTCTTCTTATTTTGTTCCATTATAGAGAAATCAACATTTTTATTGCATATTTTAATGATACAAAAACATTATCTTTCCAAACAAAACCCGTTTAATGCGTTTTAATGCAAAGTGCCACATCACTATAAGCTATTGGTTAGAAAAAGGACGATAAACGGGTCATAATTCCCTCTCTGTTTCATATTGCTGTGAAATCATCAACTAATTTATCCGTATTTTACTGGAATTTTTTGCCAAAAACTAAATTTTACAAGATTACATTTGAACACATCATGATTGCATGGAAAAAATATTGCCTCCATGTTTGTCTGAGCTTCATTAACGAGGGATTAATTGAGTCCTGACAGTGTTTCAGAACAGAATCTGCCTCACTGAAACAGATACTCTTCAACACTGGAATGTAAATGCAGCTTCACTTTGCACTATTCAGGTTGGATATCAGGCTTTTTAGTGATGGAGCAGCTGCTAAAAGGGAATAGTCTCAGAAGAATGTGTGCATGTAGAAAGAGAAATTTCACTCACAGTTCAATTCAATTCAACTCCTTTTATTGTCCCCTCAGGGAAATTGGTTTTGCAGCCAGAGCAACAAACATACACATGACAACTGACACAATAAATGAACAAATATGACATAAAGCAGCTTAGCAATATAGATCATAATAAAGCAGGATTGAAAACCAAGAGCTCATACCAAATGAGAGATCCACAAAATTAAAAGGTGCAGGTGCACACCAGCTAAAGGCCTCAAATAGACCAACAGGGTCTCCTCAGTGGCTCAAAGACAAATGACCCTTAGAGTGTTTTTGTCCTCCCAGTCGGGGCCCAGAGACGACGGCCCGAAGGCCACAGGCCTTCTCAATAACTCACTCTGGGGTGGGTGGTTCAGACAGTCCAGTACAGAGGGAGCCTTCCGCAGGACCTGTTTATTATAGATATTAAAGATATTAAAGGCCCTCATGTTGGCGCCCAGAAACATTGCCAGCAGCTTTCACCAATCTGCCCAGACGGTTCTTGTTGGCCAGATTCAAGTTCTCGAACCAAGCAATAATACAAAAGGATGAAACAGATTCAATTACACTTCTGTAAAAAAGAGACAACATGTTGGTACAAACATTAAAACATCTCATCTTTCTTAGAAAGAATAATCTCTAATGGACCTTTTTAGAGGTGGCGTCGATGTGAGGCTTGAATCATCATTTTTGGTCAAGAACCACACCCAAATATTTATAGTTGTCCACCATCTCAATGGCAGCTGCCTTGATAAAAATAGGTAGAGGGCTAGGTGGAGATTTCCTAAAATCAATAGCTACATCTTTAGTTTTGGCTACGTTTAATTGAAGGAAAGATTTGTCGCACCGGGCTACAAAATCATCCACAACCTGCCCATGTCCCGTCTCATCACCCTCCAAAAGGCTAAGAATGGCCGTGTCCAGGTGTTTGAACAACAAATGCCAAAGAGTAACCACAGCATCCTCCACACCTCTCCCCACCTCTACGCAAACTGAAATGGGTGGAGGTGGCGTTCAACCTGGGATAAGACCTCCCTCTTAATGATCCTTTCAGAAGACTTCATTACAAGAGAAGGTCAAAGTGTTCAAGAGCTGTTCTATCACCGCATGATTCCAAATCTTGGGAACAGATTAAAGATTAAAGATTGCAGGAAAATATGATGAAAAATCCCACTTGGCTGATCTGCACATAGTTTTATGACCTTACCGCAAATATGTCATGTCCAGGGCTCTTGGCCCTAGTGTGCCTCAGCTGGTTAGCCACCTCTTTAACATCAATGGAGAGGGATGGAAGAGCAGTGGTCTTTTCCTTTAGAACCTCCAATTTAGCATTAAAGTCCTGATTCTCAAAACAAAGATAAAAATTATTAAGACCATCAGCCAGATGTTTATCTGAGTGAAAACCATCCAAAGAAATTGTGCACTTACTCTTTGTTTGCATTCCTGTCATGATCATTCCTTTCATTCCAGACCAGGCCTCCTTGAGGTTCTTGCTGCTAAGATCAGCTTCAATCTTATCCTTATACCTTAATTTGGCCTTAAGTATTTCTGACCTCACTTCCTTTTTCAGTTCCCTCTCAGCAAGAATAACACCCTTTAAAAGCATTTTTTCTCTTATGAATCAGATCCCCTAAATCCTTGGAGAGCCAAGGTTTGTTGTTGGGGAACATCTTGATGTCTCTAGAGGGAATCACTTTGCAAAAGGAGATGAAACTCCACAACACATCAGTCAGTTCATCCAAATCAGCAGAATGCTCCTGGAACGTGGTCCAGTCAGTGCAGTCAAAGCACCCAAAGCACCCCTGTAGGGCAAGAGAACTGTCTTTTGTCCTGACTTTGACTTTCTTCACACACACCTTCCCCTTTTCAGCACAGATCTAAAGGCAGGTAAGAGCTGGACCGTGTTGTGGTCTGAGGAACCCGGCACAGGACCCACAACAGACGTTTATGCCCCTTTAATGGGGCCATAGCATAGATCAGGGGCTCTATCATGGCGAGTGTGGCAGCTGACATATTGATAAAAATAATTAAACGATTTCCTGAGATTGCAGCTATTAAAATCACCCAAAATGTTTCTGAGAGACTGTACGTTTGCCAGAGTCATAGAAGGCAGAGGAATGGGATTCATGCTGTGAAGCTTCCTGAGGCGCTGACGCACACCGCGGCTTCCCAAAGTTCACATTTGGCCCTGCAGAGAAAACCTTCCCAAGACTCAGGCCCGTGCTGGAGGATGTAGGATTATCCACAGCCAGATGGCTCCAGTGCAGTCCCAGTAGCGCCTCACGGTGTTTGGGAGTGGAAGTGACTCCCGACAAAGTTCACAAAAAGCAAGAGTAATAGAAAGCGTAGAAACTCCATTTTGGTAGAGGCACTTGCAGAGCAGTCAAGGGAGACTTTAAAAGCACATAAAACACAAAAACAAGCAAACGCACACAGAACAAACACAGCTGCCGCTCGCCACAGCGGCGCCGTCCGCTCCGGGCAAAACGCGTCCCTGAAGACGTCCTGCAGCGTTTTCAGCCCCAAACCACAAAGACAGTTAAGATTTGATATCCAAACTTTTTCTGATGAGTATTTCTTACCTAAACTATTTCAGACATTTCTCAGAAAACTGACCTCCTCTGTGTGTGTGTGTGTGTGTGTGTGTGTGTGTGTGTGTGTGTGTGTGTGTGTGTGTGTGTGTGTGCAGCAGCAGCAGCAGCAGCAGATGTACATCGCCCAGGTCCTGCAGGATCCCAACTCGGACGAGCCGGGCGGCGGCAGCGGCGAGGAGGACCGGGGCTCGTCCCAGGACGAGGAGATGCTGAACGGAGGAAACAGCATCAACGAGGCCGACTTCCAGTCGGGGGAGGACAGTCTGATCGCCAACGAGGTCCACCAGTAGCTGCAGGAGGGGGGCGGGGCTAAAGGCCAGAGAGCAGGAGGCATCACATCCACACAAACAGGAACACAACACACACACACATTTCTTTGGAAAACTGGTACTCACACACACACACACACACACACACACACCTGAGCTCAGCGGGCTCTGGAGCCTCAGACTGATTCAGAGCGCTGTGATGTCTGGTTGGCCCCGCCCCCTCCCAGCCCGGCGCCAGGTCGCTCGGTCTGCACACGTGTGGGAGCTTCCTGGGATCAAACGTGCGACACGCAGACTGACGCTGTACATAACCACAAAGCCAAACGTCTCTCTGTCCTCCGTGCTGGGCGGGGCCACGCCGTGCTGGGCGGGGCCACGTCGCGCTGGGCGGGGCCACGTCGTGCCCGGCTCCACCTTCAGTTTCGTCTCTGTCCATCTTCACTCGTGTCTTCACTCCTGATCCCACGCCGGGTCACCTGGACTGCACCTGGCCGAGGGAGCCGCCGCTCACAAACACAGACACAGACACAAAGGCTTTGGCTCGGCCCGGCTCTGCTCGGCTCGGCCCGGCTCTGCTCTGCTCGGCCCGGCTCTGCTCGGCTCGGCTCGGCCCGGCTTGGCCCGGCCTGGCTGGGCTCGGCTCGGCCTGGCTCGGCCCGGCTCGGCTCGGCTCGGCCCGGCTCGGCCCGGCGCGGCGCGGCGCGGCGCGGCCCGGCCCGGCCCGGCTCGGCTCGGCTCGGCTCCTCCCGGCTCCTCCCGGCTCCTCCCGGTCCTGCTGCACTGGAACGCAAAGCAAACCCGCCCGCCCGCTCTCAGTGTTGTAGACGCCTCGCTTGCCAGACGGAGCACGGCCCCCCTCCCCTGTTTCCGGAGGTCGCGGCTTCAGTGGTGAGACGTGGGTGAGGTCAAAGGTCAAAGGTCAAAGGTCATGGACTCTTCCCCTCACGCCGGCGCTGGTTTGTCAGAATCGTCACCGAGGCTGTTTTCATCACATCTGCTGCACTTTTTAAATTTTCTGAGCAGAAAGTAGACCCATCTCCATGTCAGCATCACCCCCCCCCCCCCCTCCCCCGCCCGCCAGATGAGTCGAGCCGCCGCCGCCGCCGCTTTGCATTCTGGTCCAAAGGGACCGGTCCGAGGCGAAACGCTGACATAACCAAGCTGTTGTGTTGTTTTGATTTCACCTCTGCTACCTTAAACCATGAAGACGCTCACCTGAGAGGGAAACGAGGGGCTCCTGTGTGTGTGTGTGTGTGTGTGTGTGTGTGTGTGTGTGTGTGTCAGGGTAGGAGGCAAAAAAAACAAAAACACAAAGAGCAGGGGGCGGAGCCTTGCCTGACTCTGCCTGCTGTAGAGCCGCAGATCAGAGGAGCAGCGCTTTTCCTTCCACCGTCTACGGCAGGACGCTCAAGGGACGACGTGTGTGTGTGTGTGTGTGTGTGTGTGTGTGCGTGTGCGTGTGTCCAGCCTGCAGCCTGACTCAGTGGTCAGCCTGCAGGATCTGATGCTCACCACTTTCCTCGCTGTTTTCAGCACGTGCACGTCAAACACACACACACACGTGGGGTTTGGCGTGCACGTGCACGTCAAACACACACACACACGTGGGGTTTGGCGTGCACGTGGTCTCCAGGTGTGTCTCGGTCTGAGTCCACACCTGAGAGGAGCGTCCTGCCGACCTCACCTGTGGTCTTTTCAGCAATATGAGGGAAACCAGCTCAGTCCAGTCCAGTCCAGTCCAGTCCAGTCCAGTCCAGTCCAGTCCAGTCCAGTCCAGTCCAGTCCAGTCTAGTCCAGTTCAGTTCAGAGAGAAAGGTCCGCCCTCAGCGCCTGTGGGGGGGCGGGGCTTCAGGACAGAGATATGGACTTATGGGATAAAGTGCGATGAGCCTCCTGGTGTTTGGCTGCCGGCCTGCTGCCTGACGCTCCGCCCACCCCGCCCCACGCCCCCCGCCCCGCCCCACGCCCCGCCCCACCCCACGCCCCGCCCCACCCCAGCGACAAGCCAACAAGACAGAGCAGCTGAAAGCCGTCGGTTGTTGTTGTTGTTGTTGTTGTTGTTTGTCACAAACTGGACAAACAGCGTCTCTTTTATAGTCTTTTATAGTTTTTGCATTCGTAGCGCCTCCTGGTGGTGGATTTGTGTGAAACGTGCAGGTGTGTTCCAGCTGCTGATGTGCACGTCCTGCCAGCTTCGTGCTGATTGGCCCAAAGGTTGTTGACTGTGGTCAGTTTATGTGGTAAGCCACGCCCCTCTTTAAGTTGATTGGTCAGTATCTTGAGAACCCAATCAGATGCCCACAGGCCTCCTGCAGCTCCTGCTCCGCTCGGCCCGCTGAGGGGAGGGAATCGAACCTGCGGCCCAAACGTGATCATCCAGTCTGCCGGAGCGTCTGGGCTCTGAGGCAGACCTGCAGAGTCTGGACTGACGGACGTCTGGACCCACTTTCAGTATAATCACACTTATGGCGTTAGGAGTTAGGAATCTCTAAAGCTCAAAATGTTGACCTATGATTATAGCGCCCCCATCAGGCCAGTTGGGGTCACATTTGCTGGGCAGCATTTGGACAAAACTTCCAACCAACGAGCAAAATGTCTCAGCCATTTAGCTCACAGCTCGTTTCTGAAGAAGAAACAGCAGAGGCAATCATAATGACGATAAAACTACCACTACTACTACTAATAACAATATTAATAACAATAATGACAATAAACAGCACAAACACCAGAGGGGTCACGAGCTTGAACCCCCAAACACAATCAGCAGCTTTAAAATCACCAGAACAGAAATTCTGAAAATCTCAATTCTTTTCAAAATCTACAAGAAAACTGCAGTTCTAATTATTAAAAGTACAAATCCATACACACACACACACGCACACACACACACACACACACACACTGGGGGGGCTTGCCTGAAAAGCAAAACGTGGGATTAAGCTGGATTATGCTCCCTCAGTGTCTCTGCCCACAAAAGTAAATACACCTGAACAGCAGCCAGAGCCGATGAGAGGGTTAATCCCATCAGCTGAGCTCAAGACCACCACCGCCTCAGAGAGGACGGGACGGGACGGGATGGGACGGGACAGGACGAGACGGGGCAGGATGGGACGGGACGAGACGGGATGGGACGGGACAGGACGGGACGGGGCAGGATGGGACGGGACGAGACAGGGCAGGACGGGACGAGACGAGACAGGACGGGACGAGACAGGACGGGACGAGACAGGACGGGACGGGACAGGACGGGACGGGACGGGGCAGGATGGGATGGGACGAGACGGGGCAGGACGGGACAGGACGGGGCAGGATGGGATGGGACGAGACGGGGCAGGATGGGACGGGACGAGACAGGGCAGGATGGGACGGGACGGGGCAGGATGGGACGGGACGAGACAGGGCAGGACGGGACGAGACGAGACAGGACGGGACGAGACAGGACGGGACGAGACAGGACGGGACGGGACAGGACGGGACGGGACGGGGCAGGATGGGATGGGACGAGACGGGGCAGGACGGGACAGGACGGGGCAGGATGGGATGGGACGAGACGGGGCAGGACGGGACAGGACGGGGCAGGATGGGATGGGACGAGACGGGGCAGGACGGGACGGGACGGGGCAGGATGGGATGGGACGAGACGGGGCAGGATGGGACAGGACGGGGCAGGATGGGATGGGACGAGACGGGGCAGGATGGGACAGGACGGGGCAGGATGGGATGGGACGAGACGGGGCAGGATGGGATGGGACGAGACGGGGCAGGACGGGACGGGACGGGGCAGGATGGGATGGGACGAGACGGGGCAGGATGGGATGGGACGAGACGGGGCAGGATGGGACAGGACGGGGCAGGATGGGATGGGACGAGACGGGGCAGGATGGGACAGGACGGGGCAGGATGGGATGGGACGAGACGGGGCAGGATGGGATGGGACGAGACGGGGCAGGACGGGACGGGACGGGGCAGGATGGGATGGGACGAGACGGGGCAGGATGGGATGGGACGAGACGGGGCAGGATGGGACGGGACGGGGCAGGATGGGACGGGACGAGACGGGGCAGGATGGGATGGGACGAGACGGGGCAGGATGGGACGGGACGGGGCAGGATGGGACGGGACGAGACGAGACAGGACGGGACGAGACAGGACGGGACGAGACAGGACGGGACGGGACGGGGCAGGATGGGACAGGACGGGGCAGGATGGGATGGGACGAGACGGGGCAGGACGGGACGGGACGGGGCAGGATGGGATGGGACAAGACGGGGCAGGATGGGACGGGACGGGGCAGGATGGGATGGGACGAGACGGGGCAGGATGGGATGGGACGAGATGGGGCAGGATGGGATGGGACGAGACGGGGCAGGATGGGACGGGACGGGGCAGGATGGGACGGGACGAGACAGGACGGGACGGGGCAGGACGGGACAGGACAGGGCAGGACAGGACGGGGCAGGACGGGGCAGGGCAGAACTTTGAAGGACCAGGCTGTGTTCTGTGCTGTTTGGTCCTGCCTTGGATCTGCAGCAGGATCCAGACGTTTTGATTTAAAGAGCCGATACTGATCAGAACCAGGATCAGGATCAGGATCAGGAACACTGCACTGATCACCGAGGGGGAGTTGGGTCGCCCGCCCCGGGACGCTGAGGCTCGGTGCTCATTTGGAGTAAACTCAAAAACGTCAGTGAAGAAGAGAAAAGCTGCAGCAGATTCCTGAGAAGCTTCATGAGGATGAAAATACAAGAAAAGCAAATGACAGTTTTTTAAAGGTCAGACAGCTGCCACATTCCTGTGTGTGTGTGTGTGTGCGTGTGTGTGTGTGTGTGTGTGTGTGTGTGTGCGTGCGTGCGTGTGTGTGTGTCTGGACACTAAGGCAGGAACTTCAGACAGAAAATCAGAAGTTAAGCCTTTGAAACCCTTCGAGTTGAGATGAGCGAGAAATGATCTGCAAAAGAAAAAAAAATAAAAAATAAAATCACCTGAATCCCCTCAAAATAGCAATAATAATAATAATAATAATAATAATGATGATGATGAAAAATGATGAAAATAATTATGATAAAATATTTTTTGGCTGTAACATCATTTTAAATATATAATAATATTACAAATGTAGTTTTTTAAAATGCTGCCCCTGCATGTCTTCGTGCTTTTAATTTGAAGTGGTGAAGTGTTCAGAGAGCAGCTGGAGGTGTGAAACATCAGGAGGTGTGAGCACACGGGACGTCCCGCTGTGTCTCAGGGCTCATCGCGGGGGGAGGGGAGGGGCGGAGGGGGGGAGGGGAGGGGCGGGGGGGCCGAGATGAAAGGACAAAAAAAAAAAAGTCATCTCAGGTGTTTTTGTTTTGAAGAAATGTTTACATCAGTTCTGTTTGCTCATGTGACTTCATCTGTGTAGCGTCATGTGACTTCCTGTCTGACACTGGAGAGTGTGTGTGTGTGTGTGTGTGTGTGTGTGTGTGTGTGTGTGAGAGAGACACAGAGCTCGACTATGAAAGCTGTAGCCACCAGGGGGCGTCCCGCTGTGGCTTCACGCCGGAGGAGCAGCAGCGTTTAGTGTCTGGATGTTTGTCGCTGCCCTCGTGAGCGCACGCACACGCAGCCGCCGGCCGCTAATCTGACGTTAACCTGACGCCGCTCCACCTGCCGGAGCACGAGCACCTGCACACAAACAAAACTCCCAGCATGCAGTGCGCCCACCTGAACTCTGCTGGAGGGGCGGAGCTCCCGTCTTCTTCTGGTGTTTGATGTTCTGCTGGTGAGTGTGAAGGCCACAGCGTCATCATCATCCAGCCGCTCAGCGAGCCCTCTGAAGGGGGCGTGGCCTCCAGGACGGCCACGCCCCCTCAGGACACATCAACACATCAGGCCACATCAGGCCACGCCCCCTCAGGACGCATCAGGCCACGCCCCCTCAGGACACAGGTGTTTTATCAGAGGACGAAGCTGCTCAGCATCAAACTAACAAACACAAGAACTCACTGATCTGACCTTTAACCCCTCAGAGCACACACACACACACACACACACACTGTCCCCCTCAGAGCACACACACACACACACTCACACACACACACACACACACAGGCTCATTACTTTAGGAATTATTCATGAGCGACATTCAAATTTGCATTTTTAAAAGAAAAAGCCCTGCAATTCTCCAGAAGGCCACGAGGGGGCGCCCGTGTGCGAGCCGCTGAGCCGCGGTGTGTGAAGGTGAGGCGGCCGGCCTCTTCTGTCGCTTCTCCCGGGAAACACCTCACGTGAGTCCAGGTGAGGCGGAGCGTTGCCATGGTTACGGAGGAGCCGTGACGTGTCCCAGACGCTGCTGGGAGCGTCGCCATGGTTACGGAGGAGCTGTGACGTGTTTCAGACGCCGCTGGGAGCCCCGCCCTCGGCCGCTCGCTTTTTAGTTTCTGAAGTGGCTGCTGAGGCGGGGAGGCGGAGCCAGACGTGCAGGTGAGCGAGCCGCCAGGTGAGCGAGCCGCCAGGTGAGCGAGCCGCCAGGTGAGCGAGGCGATGGACGTGTATAAAGCAGAACCATGTGTGTAAATAGCCATCAGACTGCATCTCCTCCTCACGGCGCCACCTGGAGGACAAACAGCACGCAGCGCCCAGCCACAACAGCTGACCTGTTGGTTTCTGTTTTTGTTTTTGTTTTGTTTTGCGGTTCCAGACTGTTGTTCCATCGGACACCAGGAGTTTGTTGCTGTGGACACTATTTATTTTTTACCTTGGTTTACAGGTTGTGTATGTACAGTGAAGCGTTTCTCATATTTCTGTTCCTGGATCAATAAAAATTGGCAAAGTCATCCTTCAGGTGTGTCTGTGGGGGCGTGGCTTCATTGTGTGAAGGTGAGTGTGCTCGTCATGGTGTGATGAGGTGTGGCAGACAGGTGACCTCAGGACCTACAGCAGAGCCCGCCTGGCAGCTCTGCAGCAGGAACATCTGTAGAATGAATTACAGAACACTGAACATCTGTAGAGCAGGAGATATTATTCAGCCTGTAGGTATATATTGAATAACTACTGACACATGAAATACAAAGGTAATAAAATACTTGCATAGCCAACAAATATAATAAACACACAGAGTCACATGGTTTACAGTGATGCCGTGATGAGACCCACCTGAGAACACGCGTGTGCTGATGTCATCCATGAGCCCGACGCTGCACAGACACTGAACCTCCAGAGGGTTCACATCAGGATCAGCTGCAGCCACTTCCTCTCCCAGCATGCACAGGGGCAGCAACCTGCCCGCTGCCACATGGAGCTTCATCATAAAACCACGTCCTGCAGCGCCCCCTGCTGTCAAGGTTCAAGGTTATCTTTATTGTCCCTATTGGGAAATTGATTTGCAGCCAGGAAGTCCAATACACATAAAAAACATCCAATACACATAAAAAACATCCAATACACATAAATACACACAACAATCAACCGCTGTTAAGAGCTACAGCACGCAGGGGGCAGAGTGATTATGAGAGGACGCTCAGACACAAGGTTCAATCAAAACATGACGTGAGACAGCAGCAGACAGGAGACAGCAACTACAGACAGCTGGCAATACCACAGCCCACTATTTAACATTATAATACACACACACACACACACACACACACAGGACGACAGGAAGTGACAGGGTCTTCCTCACCAGAGCGACGAAGGCCGCAGAAGAGGACCCAGAACATCTGCTCCACATGTTTCCCTATGGTTTCCTCCTCCACGTTTCCTCCTCCAGATGTTTCCTCCTCCAGATATTTCCTCCTCCAGATGTTTCCTCCTCCAGATGTTTCCTCCTCCAGATATTTCCTCCTCCAGATGTTTCCTCCTGCAGATGTTTCCTCCTCCACGTTTCCTCCTCCAGATGTTTCCTCCTGCAGATGTTTCCTCCTCCACGTTTCCTCCTCCAGATGTTTCCTCCTCCAGATGTTTCCTCCTCCAGATGTTTCCTCCTGCAGATGTTTCCTCCTCCACGTTTCCTCCTCCAGATGTTTCCTCCTGCAGATGTTTCCTCCTCCAGATGTTTCCTCCTGCAGATGTTTCCTCCTCCAGATGTTTCCTCCTGCAGATGTTCAGGCATCAGAGCAGCAGGAAACCGGGATGAGGTCTGAGATTATTCTCTCATGGTTTTTTTTTTGTTTTTTTGTTTTTTCTTTTTCCTCATCAGTTTGTGACTTTGTAATCTCAGAATCTGTGAGTTTTTCCCGCCGTGCTCATGCTGTGGCTCAGCGCCAGCTTATGACGTCACATGTTTTTTTTTTTTTTAAATTGTACAAAGACTGTACAGTCACCTGTCAGTGAGGACAAAGCAACACAACAAAGATATTCAAATTTGCTGATGTACTAAAAATAATTATATTTTAAAAATTAAAATAAATAAAGGAGACAGAAAAGAAGCAAAGAAAACAAAAATAATAAACAATAAGCGAGCAGCTAAAAGAACAAAGGAGGCGCACATCTCCGTTATCAAACCGTCTCAGGAAGTTTAGCGGTTTGAGCCTTTAAATCCACAAGATCACAGACTTCCGGGTGGCTGGGCCCACTTTGTTATTGTTGTTGTTTGTGTTTGTTTGTTTGTGTTGTTGTTGTTGTTTGTGTTTGTGTTGTTGTTTGTGTTTGTGTTGTTGTTGGTGTTGTTGTTTGTGTTTGTGTTGTTGTTGTTTGTGTTTGTTTGTGTTGTTGTTTGTGTTGTTGTTGTTTGTGTTTGTGTTTGTGTTGTTGTTGTTTGTGTCTGTGAGAGGAACCGGTGTCACATTCAGACAGGAACACCCAGACTTTTATTTTGAAAGCCGTGACAGGAAGTGGTGTTTGTGGTTCCTGCTGTCTGTTGTTTTGGTTCTGCAGGGTTTCGGGTCAGCGGGCGGACAGGTAAGACCCGGACAGGTAAGACCCGGTCCGGCCCGGTCCGGCTCACGGAGCCGTGCTAACATGCTAACAGGCTAGCTGTGCTAACCCGGGCCGCTGTGGCCCGCTAGCTTCTTGCTAACCGGAGGCTAACCCGGGTTAGCAGCGTGCTAACCATCTGTGCTAACTCTGCTAACTGTGCTAACTGTGCTAACCCGGGCCGAGCCGAGCCGGACCGGTTCATGTCGCGTTTGTTTGTTTGTTTGTTTGTTTGTAAAGCTGGGCGGTCAGAGCCGAGCCGAGCCGGACTGAAGCGCTGACCTACTTTCCTCTGTCCCATCACACACACACACACACACACACACACACACACACACACACACACACACACACACACACACACACACACACAGAGGCCTGGATGCTGCGCGCTCACTGGGCCGTGACCAAACATCTCCGCAGCTTCCGGTTCGGTCAGCTCGGCTCCTGCTGCTCGGCTCGGCCCGGCTCGGCTCGGCCCGGCTCGGCCCGGCTCGGCCCGGCTCGGCTCGGCTCGGCTCGGCTCGGCTCGGCTTCGGGCTGTAATGTGGCCCGAATTTAGCTTTTTAACATGAATTCTGTTTTTACTGAGAAATGTTTGATCATATAAACACACACACACACACACATACACACACACACACACACACACACACACACACACACACACACACACACACACACACACTCTCACACACACACACACACACACACACACACACACACACGGTGAGTTTGTTTGTGCTGGTTGTGCTGCAGCCTGATAAACAGCATGAGAGCAGGCAGACAGCAGGGGGCGCTGTCTGCCTGCTCTCAGGAGGAAGTCAGATGGTCACAGGTCACAGTATTGATGTGATATTAATGTGATATTAATATGATATTGATATAGTATTAATATGTTATTATATTTCCATTAGTCAGTGAGTCAGGCCTCAGATACAGACACACAGCCTGAAAGTGAAAGTAGTCAGATTACTGGAGGGCTGTGAGAGTAATCAGATTACTGGAGGGCTGTGAGAGTAATCAGATTACTGGAGGGCTGTGAGAGTAATCAGATTACTGGAGGGCTGTGTGTTATGAAGCTCGTCTCTCGTCTCCATAGCGACTCATATCAGCACAGCAGGGAGAACGTTTAATAAAATGAGCTGATGGAGGGTCGACCTCACGTCACAGCTGACTGACAACTGAAACGTGTGTGTGTGTGTGTGTGTGTGTGTGGGTGGGGGGGTGGGGGGGGGGGGGGAGCTTTGTGGTGTTTAATTATTCGCCTGCAGTTAATTCATGAACGTGTTGCACTGAGCTTATCCACACATCCCATAATGCACCTGTCTCCCAGCGCTCCCCGTGTCTCTGCCCTCCTCAGGTCCTCGGGTCCAAACACCGGCTCCTTCATCAGCATCCTCCTCCTCCTCCTCCTCCTCCTCCTCCTCCTCCTCCTCCTCGGCAGCAGCCATGGCGCTCATCTCGCTGGAAGACCTGGACGGATTGGACGACGAGCAGCTGGACGATGACATCACCGACAACCCCGAGCCGCTGGACGAGGACGAGAGGGAGCGGCTGCTGAGCCACTGGCAGGCCGTGGCCAGCACCCACCGCGTGTCGGTGCCTCCAGGTGAGGGGGCGGGGCCAGCTCCTCCAGGTGAGGGGGCGGGGCCAGCTCCTCCAGGTGAGGGGGCGGGGCCAGCTCCTCCAGGTGAGGGGGTGGGGCCAGCTCCTCCAGGCGAGGGGGCGGGGCCAGCTCCTCCACCATGCGCACGCACACCTGCAAGCAATTTCCCTTTATAAATCACAGTCCACCTGAAAGTTTGCAGACAAGATTGCGTCTCATCCTCCGCCCACTACACGCCCACTACACGCCATAAATGGTCAATGCAAAGCACCTCATGAATGTTGATGAATATGTAAATGATCCAGCTGACCAATGGTGTGTTAGGGTTAATCGTGGCAACCTGCGAGAGAAAGGAGGAAAAACAGAATTTTACAGATACGGAAATGGAGGTGGTTGTGGGTGAGGTGGAGAGGAGAACGTGTGTGTTATTTGGCAGCCACAGTCGTGACGTTACAAATAAGAGGAAGTGTGGAGAGTGGTAACACGTTGTTACCACTGTAAAAAAAAAAAAAAAAAAAAAAAGAAGGATTTGAAGGTGGAGGCTAAAATAAGACCCAGTGAGGAGAGTCCGGGCGAGGGGGCCATAGGGGCCGAGGATCCGGCTGTCCCCAGCACCAGTGCGCCCCGAGCGCACGGTGTGTTTGCCAGTGGCCGGGTGCTGACCGACGCTGTGTGTCTAATGTGTGTCTGACATTATGTCTGAGATAGCAAACACATTAAAAGAATTTGTTAAAAACTGAGCCTTATTGCTGTCTTCTTAAACGCGATCTGGGGGTTTGGAGAGGGGGGTTAAGAGCCAGTAGCCACTGTCACCTGCAGCCTGCAGGTGACAGGTGACAATGACGACAGTGGCTACTGGCAGGCTGCAGGCTGCAGGTTATAGCGGAAAAGTGCATCAGTACGTCAGGCTTGAATGGTTAGAATTTCTACAATAAGTTTTTATTATTATTATTATTATTATCATTATTATTATTAAATTACGCACGAGTGTCACCACGGTATTTATATGTTTACAGCAATTAGACTGCTTGCATCAAAACTTGTCACAATTTACATTTCAATCTGATATCCACCACCCTGGCATGATTTGAAGAAGGAAGTGTGACAGGGGAACGCACTGTGCTGCAATTCTTTAATGTTATTTGTGTAATTTGTCAACCAATGATACTAATTTCATCAGTTACACTCGTTACAATATAGTTGTTTTTTTTTTTTTAATGCATGTTCCTTATGCAATAGTTATGGCTCAGGAGTGCGAGCACAAATATCACTGCTGTTTGGAATGTTTGTGATGAAGTGGATTTACAATGAACGTTTGATATGGAGTGTAAATAAATGTGTGAGACGAATCATGATGCAGTTTGGATTCAGTTCACCATCTGCGTCGCCAAATTCCCCTTGTCTCCAAGATGTGCGTAGGCTTACGGATGGTTCAGAATTTACGTGGAGGACCGCACATTTTTCCGTCAAGTTTTTTTTTATAAATCACAACCTTTGCATGGAAAGTGGCGTACGCCAATTTCAGGCCCCGTTTTGTGCGTACGCAATGTTTATAAATGAGGCCCCTGGACAGTAAATCTGAACATTTCCTAAATGGGGGAGCCCAGCTGTGGTTTGAGGGCCCAGATGATGGAGCCCAGCTGTGGTTTGAGGGCCCAGGTGGGGGAGCCCAGCTGTAGTTTGAGGGCCCAGGTGGGGGACCCAGCTGTGGTTTGAGGGCCCAGATGGGGGACCCAGCTGTGGTTTGAGGGTCCAGATGGTGGAGCCCAGCTGTGGTTTGAGGGTCCAGATGGGGGAGCCCAGCTGTGGTTTGAGGGTCCAGATGGGGGAGCCCAGCTGTGGTTTGAGGGCCCAGATGATGGAGCCCAGCTGTGGTTTGAGGGTCCAGATGGGGGACCCATCTGTGGTTTGAGGGCCCAGATGGTGGAGCCCAGCTGTGGTTTGAGGGCCCAGATGATGGAGCCCAGCTGTGGTTTGAGGGTCCAGATGGTGGAGCCTGTGGCCCCCAGCAGCCTCACCCCTGTCCTGCTTTGTGTTGGCAGAGATGGCGAGGCC
>NC_043980.1:288598-296098 GCF_902150065.1 Myripristis murdjan | reverse complement strand
GCCATCGGGCAGCGTGGGCCATCGGGCAGCGTGGGCCATCGGGCAGCGTGGGCCATCGGGCAGCGTGGGCCATCGGGCGGGCAGCGTGGGCCATCGGGCAGCGTGGGCCATCGGGCAGCGTGGGCCATCGGGCAGCGTGGGCCATCGGGCGGGCAGCGTGGGCCATCGGGCAGCGTGGGCCATCGGGCAGCGTGGGCCATCGGGCAGCGTGGGCCATCGGGCAGCGTGGGCCATCGGGCGGGCAGCGTGGGCCATCGGGCGGCGTGGGCCATCAGGCGGGCAGCGTGGGCCATCGGGCGGCGTGGGCCATCAGGCGGGCAGCGTGGGCCATCGGGCAGCGTGGGCCATCGGGCGGCGTGGGCCATCAGGCGGGCAGCGTGGGCCATCGGGCAGCGTGGGCCATCAGGCGGGCAGCGTGGGCCATCGGGCGGCGTGGGCCATCAGGCGGGCAGCGTGGGCCATCGGGCGGCGTGGGCCATCGGGCAGCGTGGGCCATCGGGCGGGCAGCGTGGGCCATCGGGCGGCGTGGGCCATCAGGCGGGCAGCGTGGGCCATCGGGCGGGCAGCGTGGGCCATCAGGCGGGCGGCGTGGGCCATCGGGCGGCGTGGGCCATCGGGCGGGCAGCGTGGGCCATCGGGCGGCGTGGGCCATCAGGCGGGCAGCGTGGGCCATCGGGCAGCGTGGGCCATCGGGCAGCGTGGGCCATCAGGCGGGCAGCGTGGGCCATCGGGCAGCGTGGGCCATCGGGCAGCGTGGGCCATCGGGCGGGCAGCGTGGGCCATCGGGCGGCGTGGGCCATCAGGCGGGCAGCGTGGGCCATCGGGCGGCGTGGGCCATCAGGCGGGCAGCGTGGGCCATCGGGCAGCGTGGGCCATCGGGCGGGCAGCGTGGGCCATCGGGCGGCGTGGGCCATCGGGCAGCGTGGGCCATCGGGCGGGCAGCGTGGGCCATCGGGCAGCGTGGGCCATCAGGCGGGCAGCGTGGGCCATCGGGCGGCGTGGGCCATCAGGCGGGCAGCGTGGGCCATCGGGCAGCGTGGGCAATCGGGCGGGCAGCGTGGGCCATCGGGCGGCGTGGGCCATCAGGCGGGCAGCGTGGGCCATCGGGCAGCGTGGGCCATCGGGCGGCGTGGGCCATCAGGCGGGCAGCGTGGGCCATCGGGCAGCGTGGGCCATCAGGCGGGCAGCGTGGGCCATCAGGCGGGCAGCGTGGGCCATCGGGCAGCGTGGGCCATCGGGCAGCGTGGGCCATCAGGCGGGCAGCGTGGGCCATCGGGCAGCGTGGGCCATCGGGCGGGCAGCGTGGGCCATCGGGCGGCGTGGGCCATCGGGCAGCGTGGGCCATCGGGCGGGCAGCGTGGGCCATCAGGCGGGCAGCGTGGGCCATCGGGCAGCGTGGGCCATCGGGCGGGCAGCGTGGGCCATCGGGCGGCGTGGGCCATCGGGCGGGCAGCGTGGGCCATCGGGCAGCGTGGGCCATCGGGCAGCGTGGGCCATCAGGCGGGCAGCGTGGGCCATCGGGCGGCGTGGGCCATCGGGCAGCGTGGGCCATCAGGCGGGCAGCGTGGGCCATCAGGCGGGCGGCGTGGGCCATCAGGCGGGCGGCGTGGGCCATCGGGCAGCGTGGGCCATCGGGCAGCGTGGGCCATCAGGCGGGCAGCGTGGGCATCAGGCGGGCAGCGTGGGCCATCGGGCAGCGTGGGCCATCGGGCCCACGCTGCCCGAACATAATATAAATCCAAACATAATATAAATACAAACAGAAATGTAGGTTTCCAGTCATAATACATGTTATGTTAAATGTAGATGATTCAAATAATATTTAGTCAAACTTCAGATTAACTTCATAATAATCAAGCTAAATCAAAAACCAACCATTAACTTATTGGCTTAATCCAAAAATATAATACTCATCAATAAAGGAAGCTTGACTTACATTGAAATAACATCAAAAGACACATGGCACACATCACCAAACAGCTTCCAGCAGCATGTGTTTGGGGACAAAGAGAGGAAGCCGCGCCCATCCAGGTCTGTATTTATAGGGGAGGGCAGTGATTGACAGGTAGCTTGTCTGCACTGAAACCACCTTGTATTGTGGAGCAGAGGGGAAATGAAATTTGTAGTTTTGAAAAATTAAAAATAAACTTGTAGTTTCTAACAGCCGCCCCCGGATTTGTGTAGCAAATACGTTACGTGGTTTCTTCTTCAGTGATTTCAGGGAGTGGGATTAATCTGGAGACAGGGCGTATGTATTCTCGACCTTGGATGATGACTTTAGCGCTGCGAATCTTTCCATCCTTTCCAGGGTAGGTTTCAGTTATCCTTCCGATAGGCCAGGATGCTCGAGGAAACTGGGGATCAACCAACATCACAACCTGGCCTGAATCCAAATTCCTTTTGTCAGTTACCCATTTTTGCCTGACTTGAAGGTTTGGAAGGTAAAATCGAATGAAAGCTGACCAGAATTGATCAGCCAAGATTTGACTGTGATGCCATCTTCTCTTGCCGAGGAGTTCACTGGCACAGTAGATTGCTTGGGGAAGAGAAGAATCAGGCCGCCCCATCAATAACATATTTGGTGTAACTGGGTCAAGGTCAGCAAGGTCAGAAGAAATGTATGCAAGGGGTTTTGAATTCAGAATGCCCTCTACTTCAATCAGGGTTGTATGTAGGACTGTTTCAGTTGTTGGTTGGTTTCCTAGTACAACACGAAGAGCCATTTTTACTGATTTGATTTCTCGTTCCCAACTTCCCCCAAAATGTGGGGCAGATGGAGGATTGAATTGGAAGTTGACTTGTGCACGAGCCAACTGCTGCTTCAAGTCGGGGGTCATGGCTTGGAACGCACTCCGCAGTTCTGCCTCTCCTGCTTTGAAGTTAGTCCCACAGTCCGAAATTAATTCCAAAGGTTTGCCTCTACGTGAGACAAATCTTCTGAATGCCATCAAGAATGTATCTGCATCCATGCTGTCAAGCAGCTCAAGATGAATGCAGCGAGTTGTTAAGCATTTAAAGAGTATGCCCCACCTTTTCTCCGTGCGCCTGCCAATTTTAACAGTGAAAGGCCCAAAGCAGTCCATACCTGTGGACCAGAAGGGGGGCTTGAACAGCCTAAGACGGGCTGGAGGAAGGTCTGCCATTTTAGGAACGACTGGATTAGCTCTCCATCTTTGGCAGTCTCGACACTGATGTTGATGTTGACGGATGGCTTGGCGACCACGTAGGATCCAGTACTTGCGTCTCACTTCCCCTAAAACACGCTCTGGACCTGGGTGGAGCAGTTTGTCATCATAATACTTGATAATGAGTTTGGTTATGGGATGTCTAGGATCTAATATAACTGGATGGAGGGTGTCATGATCAAGGGACTCCGCTCTTCGGAGTCGACCTCCCACTCTAATGAGACCAAGATTGGGATCATATTCAGGAGAAAGAGGGAGTAGTTTGCTATTTTTGGGAATGGATTTGTTTGTTTTGAGGGCATTGAACTCCTCAGGAAAACACTCAGATTGGGCCCTCTGCAAAAGATTCTGAGGTAGCTGCATTGACAGAGGGGGGTAAATAACAGCGAGGGAAGTGGATGTCAGGGAGATTTTGCAGTTCCATTTCCCATGCTTGCCATTTCTCCAACAAGCTATTGGATTTGATTATGTTATCCCATCCTTTTTCCTGTTTCCATAGATCCTGCACTAGGATCTTTGCCCGGGCTGTGAAAGGGCACAGATAGCCCAGAGGATCATACTGACTGGCCAGTACCTTGTAAATATTCCTCATTGTAGGCTGATGGTAAGTGAGGGACTGGTTCTTGTAACTCAGCATGTCTGTGCAACAGTTCCATTGGAGGCCTAGTGTCATTTCTTTAGGGTCTCCATTCTCTGAAAGCCACAGTTCAGTGGTTTTGGACTTTGCATCTGGTGGAAGATGGTGTATTACAGCAGGATCATTGCTAGCCCATTGTCTGATGTCAAATCCACCATCAGCAAACAGGGGTCTCATTTTGTTAATGAGGGACTTGGCCTCATGAGAGGAAGGAAAACTTTGGAGGCAATTATCAACATAGAAGCAGTGTTGGACAGATTGGAGGACCTCCTCATTACTTTCAAAGTGATCTTGGACATGTTTGTGAATTGCATAGGTGGCACAGCATGGGCTACATGTTGTACCAAATGGTAAGACTTGCCATTCATAAACAGTGGGTTCCTGGTCCAGTTGCATCCCTCTCCACATAAAGCGTAGTAGAGGTTTGTCCTCATTCAAAAGGCGTACCTGATGGAACATAGCTTTAATATCACCACAAATGGCAATAGCATGTTGACGAAATCTGAGAAGGACCCCAAGAAGAGAGGGCCCCAATGTTGGTCCAGGAAGAAGGCATTTGTTTAGATTTTGGCCCATGTGTTCAAAGGAGCAGTCAAATACAACTCTGTGTTTGTTGTTGTGTTCAACAATGTGATGTGGGAAATACCAGTGTTCATGTGGTTGATCTACCTGGTCGCTGGGGATCCTTTGAACATAGCCAGACTGCACAAGTTTGTCCAGTTCTTCTTGGTATTTCTTTGACAGTTTGGGATCTTTAGACAGGCGTCTTTCTGTAGCACAGAGACGGGGCAAGACAGCTTCTTTGGGAGCTTTAAGGAGAGGAATGTTGGGAGCTCTTAGCAGTGGAGTGGCATAACGCATCACACCATCTATCTCTACTCGTACTGTTTTGGAATGGAGTAGATCAAGGGCTAACTTGTCTTGTTTTGACCGTGTAGCTGTCCTTTCATTAACATAGGGCAAGGTGTCAAGCTGCCAGAGTCTTTCTACATTCCTTAGCAACTCACTCTTGAAGCAGGTAAGAGTGAAAGACAGAGTGTGATGATGGGTTTGGACTAAATTGGCCGGCCCCTGCAGAGCCCATCCTAGTCTAGTATGTACAGCCAATGGGCCACCAGGGGGCCCCATGAGAATTGGCTCCGGCGTGGGCCGTCAGGCGGGCAGCGTGGGCCGTCAGGCGGGCAGCGTGGGCCATCAGGCGGCGTGGGCCATCGGGCGGCGTGGGCCATCAGGCGGGCAGCGTGGGCCATCGGGCGGCGTGGGCCATCAGGCGGGCGGCGTGGGCCATCGGGCGGCGTGGGCCATCAGGCGGGCGGCGTGGGCCATCAGGCTGCGTGGGCCATCAGGCGGGCAGCGTGGGCCATCGGGCGGCGTGGGCCATCAGGCGGGCAGCGTGGGCCATCGGGCGGCGTGGGCCATCGGGCGGCGTGGGCCATCAGGCGGGCGGCGTGGGCCATCGGGCGGCGTGGGCCATCAGGCGGGCGGCGTGGGCCATCAGGCTGCGTGGGCCATCAGGCGGGCGGCGTGGGCCATCAGGCTGCGTGGGCCGTCAGGCGGCGTGGGCCGTCAGGCGGGCAGCGTGGGCCATCAGGCTGCATGGGCCATCAGGCGGGCGGCGTGGGCCATCGGGCGGCGTGGGCCATCAGGTGGGCGGCGTGGGCCATCAGGCTGCGTGGGCCGTCAGGCGGGCAGCGTGGGCCATCAGGCGGGCGGCGTGGGCCATCGGGCGGCGTGGGCCGTCAGGCGGGCAGCGTGGGCCATCAGGCGGCGTGGGCCATCAGGCGGGCAGCGTGGGCCATCGGGTGGCGTGGGCCATCAGGCGGCGTGGGCCATCAGGCGGGCAGCGTGGGCCATCGGGTGGCGTGGGCCATCGGGCGGCGTGGGCCATCAGGCTGCGTGGGCCATCAGGCGGGCGGCGTGGGCCATCAGGCGGCGTGGGCCATCAGGCGGGCAGCGTGGGCCGTCAGGCGGCGTGGGCCGGTGTTCTGTTGATTTTTGCTGCTTTGCTACCGCCGCATAAACCGACAGGTTAATCTGTCGATATCGGCATTAAGTGGGCAACGTTCTCTTCTCTCGTGTGTCTTGGTACGAAAAGTGAGATGAAATTTAGACCATTTTAATATTTATAATCAATATTTCAGGGTAGCATATTTTGATAGTCTGGTAACAGCCTATCAAATAATGATACCGCTACTGTGCATCGGCTCTGCTCATGCACAGAAACACAAGGCAGCATTTCTCACCAAGGAGCAGAAATCAACAGAACACCGAGGTGGCCGGTCAGTCGGCAGAACAGAGGAGAACGGAGGAGAACGGAGGAGAACGGAGGAGAACGGAGGAGAACAGAGGCGTGTTTCGCGTCCTGTGTTGTTCTTGTGTCGCTGTTGTTTGTTCACAGCAGGGCCAAAACCACCATTTCAGCATTGGGGGGGACAGACATTTTGGGAACATGGGGGGGGCTTGTACCTCTCAGTGTATATGGGCGTTTAACCTCACAGCACCGTCCTGGCAGAAGTGCTCGGCCCATCAGTCTCAGGCTCAGCTCTTTCAGTGTATCAAGGCCTCATGCAGACTGTTTACCTGTCACACACTGAGAGCTGGATCACCTTTTCCTTTATGTGCTGGTTCAGGCTGTTCCTATCTGTAAAGGAGAGGAACAGCCTGAGCCACATGGTGAAGGTCTGCTCCAAAATCATTGGACACAGGCAAAATAATTTAAATGATCTCTGGGAGAAACGGGTGGTTCAGAAAGCCAACAGAATCACAGGCTGAGGCACGGAGCACATCTTGGCCAAGGAGTTCTCCCTACTGCCTCTAGGGCGGCGCTATCGGGAGCCCTCAAGGAAAACCAACAGATATGCCAACTCATTCCATCTGCCGTCAGCCTGTTGAACAGGGTAGCCTTAATTGAGTTTTTTTTTTTTCTCTCTTTTTTGACTTTTATGGAATAATACTGTAAGCACTGTATGAATTTGCACTGAGCGCCTGTTTGCCCTTCTGCACATGTGATGTTACAATGTGTTTAGTGGGTTTTCTACCCAGCTGTTTATTGTTGTATGTATTTTATGTTGCTGTAGAAACCGAATTGCCCCTCGGGGACTAATAAAGCAATCTGAATCTGAATCTGAATCTGAATCCGAATCCGAATCTGAATCTGAATCTGAATCTGAATCCGAATCCGAATCCGAATCCGAATCTGAATCCGAATCCGAATCTGAATCTGAATCTGAATCTGAATCTGAATGAATCTGAAAAACGTCGACTCAGCGACTGAAGCGCTCACGTTCTCCATTAGAACAGACCGGAGAACCTTAACCTAACCCACCCTAACCCTTCAAGAACCTTCATGCTGACAGAGGAGCCAAGGAGGAGCCCTCTCAGTGTGAGGGTGTGTGTGTGTGTGTGTGTGTGTGTGTGTGTGTGTGTGTGTGCGCAGGGAGGTGTGTGTGTGCAGTGTGTGTGTGTGAGGCAGATCCAATCAGGCTGCAGTGTGTATGTGTGTGTATGTGTGTGTATGTGTGTGTGTGTGTGTGTGTGTGTGTGTGTGTGTGCAGTGTGTGTATGTGTGTGAGGCAGACCCAATCAGGCTTCAGTGTGTGTGACGTGGCGGTGTGTGTGTGTGTGTGTGTGACGTGTTGGTGTGTATAAAGGTGTGTGGAGCGGCTCGGCGGCTCAGAC
>NC_043980.1:257022-288498 GCF_902150065.1 Myripristis murdjan | reverse complement strand
AGAAGGAGACTAGACAGGGGAGAGGAGAGGAGAGAGAGAGAGAGACAGAGAGACAGACAGACAGAGAGAGACAGGGAGAGAGAGAGAGAGAGACAGAGAGAGAGAGAGAGGGACAGAGAGACAGACAGACAGACAGAGAGAGCGACAGGACGTCGGGCTTCATACAAAGTGAGTTCCCTTCTGTGTCTCTGCTGTGTTTCAGGGTTTTGCTGCTTTCACTTCTAGTTTTCTAGTTCTAGTTTTAAATGTTTGATGTTTGTTTAGATGTTTGTTTGTTTGTTTGTTTGTTTGTTTGTTTGTTTGTTTGTTTGTTCTGTGCTGTAAAGGTGAGCTGACCAGGTGAGCTGCTGCTGAGCTCTCAGAGCAGTAAACAGTAATCGTCTTTACGTTGGGTTTTGTAAAGTTTCTCTGTTCTCGTTCTGGCGCTGCTGCTGAGGAGCAGCAGAGGCTCATGGGAGATGACAAAGTCGGAGTGTAGGACAGCGCCACCTAGCAGTGAAAACACTTCAGTTCAACTTGTCTTCTTTATGCTGCACGTGAGCAGAGAGGATGAACCCTCTGTGCACAGATCACTTCTGTTTTTAACGTCAGCTGACAGCTGACAGGACACTTCCACTTCTGTTTCTGTCGAGCTCTCAGTTCACATGTTGGATTCTGAGTTTCCCTCTCAGTTCACATGTTGGATTCTGAGTTTCCCTCTCAGTTCACATGTTGGATTCTGAGTTTCCCTCTGGTTTAAATGTTGGATTCTGAGTTTCCCTCTGGTTTAAATGTTGGATTCTGAGTTTCCCTCTTGGTTTGGCTCAGGAGGCTCAGCAGGAGAGCAGCAGCCGGCCGCTCAGGGCTGTTTTCCTCACAGCGGCCTGACCTTTGACCCTGGCAGCAGGTTAAAGGTGATGTTGTCGGTGTGTTTGCTGAGCGGCTGCTGGATCTTCACTGTGAGACACTGCCAGCTTTTGTTGTGAATGACAGAACCTAAAAAAAAAAACTATTTTCAAACTCTTCCTCACAAGGTGAAGGCGTGGGCGGTTTGCGTCTGTGATCCAGTCAAAGTGCCTGTTAATGGGCTCATTACGGCGGCTGATCGCTCATTACAGGACGGCGTCCAAGTTCCTGCTTGGACGCCGTCCTGTAATGAGCGATCGGCCGCCGGCCTATCAGCTGATTGCACTTTAATCAGACAGGAGCTGAGAGTTTGGCTCCGGCAGCTTCAGTTAATCATTTCCTGCTGAGGAGCCTTACGCAAGAGCCTCGGCCTCATCACACACACCTGCAGATAGCACGCCACGCCACAGCACGCCACCTGACTCACAGCACATTCACACAGAGCGGCCAGGGGTCAGGGGTCAGGGGTCAGAGGTCAGGGCCAGGGGTCAGGGGTCAGAGGTCAGAGGTCAGGGGTCAGCAGCAGAATCTACCTCATAAACTGAGTCAAACCTGAGCAGATTCACTTGACGGGACAAAGCCAAAGACACCTTAACAAAAGTTATGAGAAAAGGTTAAAAAATAAACAAATAAATAAACAAGGAAATTACCTGAGAAATGAAGTGACCAAAAAGGGTAGGGTTAGTGTTTTGTGTTTTGCCATGTGAAGACGGCGGAGGACAGACTCCAGGTTATAATCCAGTTCATAATCCAGCTCATAATCCAGTTTATAATCCAGCTCATGATCCAGTTTATAATCCAGTTTAAAATCCAGTTTATAATCCAGCTCATAATCCAGTTTATAATCCAGTTTATAATCCAGCTCATGATCCAGTTTATAATCCAGTTTAAAATTCAGTTTATAATCCAGCTCATAATCCAGTTTATAATCCAGCTCATAATCCAGTTTATAATCCAGTTTATAATCCAGCTCATGATCCAGTTTATAATCCAGTTTGTAATCCAGCTCATAATCCAGTTTATAATCCAGATTATAATCTAGCTCATAATCCAGTTTATAATCCAGTTTATAATCCAGCTCATAATCCAGTTTATAATCCAGCTCATAATCCAGTTTATAATCCGGTTTATAATACAGCTCATAATCCAGTTTATAATCCGGTTTATAATCCAGCTCATAATGCAGTTTATAATCCAGTTTATAATCCAGCTCATAATCCAGTTTATAATCCAGCTCATAATCCAGCTCATAATCCAGTTTATAATCCAGCTCATGATCCAGTTTTGTAATCCAGCTCATGATCCAGTTTATAATCCAGTTTATAATCCAGCTCATGATCCAGTTTATAATCCAGCTCATAATCCATTTTATAATCCAGTTTGTAATCCAGCTCATAATCCAGTTTATAATCCAGTTTGTAATCCAGCTCATAATCCAGTTTATAATCCAGTGCCAAAGGCGGTTTGTAGGAAACAGACACTTCACAGTTCCTTTGATCTGCTGATGAGCAGATACTAAACCTGAGGAGCATTTCCCCTCAGGTGAGATCATGTGACATGTTGTATTCACTGTTTGACTTATAGTAGATTCTGAATGTTAAAGTGGCCCTCAGGTGGGGCCTGGGGCCCCCAGGGGTCCTGTAGGGGGCCGCTGCTCATCATTTCACTCCTTAGAAACAGCTTTCTTGTAAAGGTTTTAGAATATTTTGGCTATTTTCTTGGAAATATTGTGGCTGATTTTTTGCTTCTTTGGTAATTCTTTCCATGTTTTTGAGAGAAATCCAGTGAATTTGCTCAGGATGGCAAAGGGTTGATTTCAGCGTAAAAGGGATTATTTCCACGTTGCGCTTTAGGGTGCTTTCAGACCTGTGGCCCGTTTGCTTTGTTCCGATTCAGGGGCTAAAGCCATACAGTTGTTTCGTTTTTCGTTTGGGGCGTTTGTGTTCACAGGGCGACCGTCTGTAGCAGTTCAAAGCTGTAAACAAACGCCATGCGTGAAAAAACTGTTCTCTCATTGGTCAGAAATTACCACAGAAGAAGAAGTTTCCTCTTCCGTTCTTACCCCGGGAAAAACAAAAACCATGGAGCATCTTCAGCGTGTGGCTAGTTTGTGTCTGTGTTTCTGTGGTGAATGTACCGGTGTTCTGTAACCGAGGAAAACATCCAGTTCTACCGGGAATCCAGACTGTGCAGGGAAAATAATATCATACAGCATCGACTGAGAAGAAGACGTGCCGCGACAAGGAATCGCCGACGAAGATGGGCTCTGACGCTGGTTGATCCACAGTTATGAGTGAGTTGTGTCGGTTGCTGTGTCGATTCTGTTCTCACTGCAGACGAACCGCTCCAGGGCTCGAATGGAAGCGAGCCGAGACCACCTCTTCTAGGCGATCTCGGCCCGCTTGTTTTGTCCCGCATCCGAGCGCGATCGCTGTGTTCACATATGTCCAAACGAACCGATCTTTAGGGGGAAACGCTCCCTGTTTCGGAACAGCTGCTCCAAACGGGACAGGTCTGACAGCACCCTAAACCTCAGCACGTTCTCAGTGTTGAGCATCAGAACAATTAAATACTGAACACAAAGCAAAATGTCTTCTCATGTCGGCGCCTCTTCCAGTGGGGCCCCGGGGCCTCGTGAGGGTCCGGGGGTTTTGGAGTGAATGAAGTGGTGAAGGGAGAGTCCGGCAGCGTGGTGACAGACGGTCTCCAGGGGAAAGACTCGCTGACAAAAACAGCCAAACATGATCAAAGTGCATTTCCTCGTCCCCGCGGCCCGGCTGGTTTACCCATCAGCCCCTTCAGGCGGCTTCCTGCAGGCCGCCTCGCCGTGCAGGCACCAACAACAACAACAACAACAACAAAACACCTCTCACTTTTTCATCTCACTAACACTGGACTGTTTCAAAATAAAACATCAAAAAAACAAATTCCATTTCCTTGTAGTTTTAGATCAAAATTCTGTAACTTGGAAAACGCAGTCTTCCTTTCTCTGGTGTTTGTTTTGGCGTTCCAGTCGCTGAGATCCGATTTTACCGACCGATATCAGCGACAGAGAGGGGAGAGGAAAGTCTTATGGTAAAAATAATCCCTGTCATATTTTCTGGTGATAATCTTTAAGAACAGGAGCAGCAGCTCTCGGTGTGTGTGGTCAGGTGAGCGCCTCAGCCAACAGCTTCACCAGGACACGTGTGAAGAAAGGATCAGCTGTCAATATTTCAGTATTTTCAAATTGGGAGAAATGTTGTCAGTTTTTTTAAACAAGACTGTTCATTTTGCATAAACACATGAAAGCAGAGAAACTGAGCATTTTGCAGAGCACGCACACACACACACACACACACACACACACACACACACACACAGACACGCTGACTCGGCAGCCTGCCTCGGGACCAGGGGGTGGATGTTTTTTTTGGGTGGTGTCATTGTGTTCTCCTGGCGCCTCTTTCCTCTGGGCTCTGCGTCTCACCTGTCTGTCCCCTCATGGTTTCCCAGGTGTCTCCTGGCTCTGTTTGGACAGGCGGCCCACCGGCGCCGCCCTGCAGGATGTTTTCTGCAGTGTGGACGGACGTCTGCCTGTTGACATACGTGGGACACACATGGTGTTGATCTTTTGTCAGGACTCTGCTCCTGTCAAGGCGCCGTCTGCGTCTGCGGGTCATGTGACCAGCCAGTCATGTGACCCGTGGGTCATGTGACCAGCCGCTCCGAGCGCAGTGACGTGATGATGATGATGATGATGATGATGACGCCAAACCTTCATCCTGCAGCTGCTCCGCCTGCCCCCCTCGCTCTCCTCCTCTCTGCCAGCATCTGCATCTTTAGTACGTTTTATGATCTCTATGTGTATGTCATCAGGCTGCAGTGACCTCTGACCTCTCTGACCTCTGACCTCTCTGACCTCTGACCTCTGACCTGCAGCAGAACCTGGCTCAGGGCTGGGGAAACCCTCCATGTTTGGGATGCTCATGCCTCTGTCCTGAGGTCAGGGACCGTGAGGAGGAAACAGGACGGATTTATCCTTTTTCATTCATCTTTGAATTTGTGATTTAAAGGCCCCATGCCGTCACCTGATCTCCCTGCAGGATGTACCTGTGGTCTGAGTACCTGTGGTCTGAATACCTGTGGTCTGAGTACCTGTGGTCTGAGTACCTGTGGTCTGAATACCTGTGGTCTGAGTACCTGTGGTCAGAGTACCTGTGGTCAGAGTACCTGTGGTCAGAGTACCTGTGGCTCTGAGTACCTGTGGCTCTGAGTACCTGTGGTCAGAGTACCTGTGGTCTGAGTACCTGTGGTCAGAGTACCTGTGGCTCTGAGTACCTGTGGCTCTGAGTACCTGTGGTCAGAGTACCTGTGGTCATAGTACCTGTGGTCTGAGTACCTGTGGTCAGAGTACCTGTGGTTCTGAGTACCTGTGGCTCTGAGTACCTGTGGTCTGAGTACCTGTGGCTCTGAGTACCTGTGGTCTGAGTACCTGTGGCTCTGAGTACCTGTGGTCAGAGTACCTGTGGCTCTGAGTACCTGTGGCTCTGAGTACCTGTGGCTCTGAGTACCTGTGGTCTGAGTACCTGTGGCTCTGAGTACCTGTGGCTCTGAGTACCTGTGGTCAGAGTACCTGTGGTTCTGAGTACCTGTGGTCTGAGTACCTGTGGTTGTGAGTACCTGTGGCTGTGAGTACCTGTGGCTGTGAGTACCTGTGGCTCTGAGTACCTGTGGTCTGAGTACCTGTGGCTCTGAGTACCTGTGGTCTGAGTACCTGTGGCTCTGAGTACCTGTGGCTCTGAGTACCTGTGGCTCTGAGTACCTGTGGTCTGAGTACCTGTGGTCTGAATACCTGTGGCTCTGAGTACCTGTGGTCTGAGTACCTGTGGTCTGAGTACCTGTGGTTCTGAGTACCTGTGGTCAGAGTACCTGTGGTCTGAGTACCTGTGGCTCTGAGTACCTGTGGTCTGATAGATGTAGTTTCTCAGCTCCTCTCTCTCTGGCCTTTCTTCCGGAGCTCTGGCAGCACGGTTCCTTTAGCCAATCAGAAGAGAGAATCAGCCCCTCTCCACTGATTGGCTGGCTGTTTTCTGAGTGACATATGGTCGGGCCAATCGCAGGCAAGTTAACGGCTATAACGTTATCGACGGTACTCATGAAAAACTTCACAGCTTCCAAAATGTTGGTGTCTTGCTGAGACAGACGGGACGTCCCGTAGCAGCGGTGGAGCTCCGCTGGTCCAGGCGATGTGGGGACGGCAGGATCCTTCACAGTTTCTCTGTGGAAGCGGCTTTGTGTCGCGGCGGCTCGGTGAAACAGTCGCCGCTGAAACGAGACCAGCAGACGAGCAGATGTGGACTAAACTCCTGCGGGACCCTGAGCCGCTGGTCTGTCCCGAGAGCTTCCTTTGGAAGAGCGAGCAGAGAAACAGGAGTCTGCTGGCCTCGACTGTGGGGCAGCAACGATTCTGCCACATGAGGCTCACCTGTTAGCTGGTTACCTGTTAGCTGGTTACCTGTTAGCTGGTTACCTGTTAGCTTGGTACCTGTTAGCTTGTCACCTGTTAGCTTGTCACCTGTTAGCTGGTTACCTGTTAGCTGGTTACCTGTTAGCTGGTTAGCTGTTAGCTGGTTACCTGTTAGCTTGTTACCTGTTAGCTTGTTACCTGTTAGCTGGTTACCTGGGGAGCGGAGGCGGGGCGACTAGTTTAAGTGGGTGGAGTCACCGTATGTGTGACATCACAGAAAGGAGGAAGTCTTAAAGGGACAGTGTGACAGAACAGGCTGTGGTTTGATGTGTGTTGATGAGGCCTGAGAGCTTCACTGTCACCAAAACTACCACAGCTGCTCTGTTCATGCCACGTGTGTGTGTGTGTGTGTGTGTGTGTGTGTGTGTGTGTGTGTGTGTGTGTGTGCAGGAGGGCGATCGACTCTAACCCCGCCCCCTCTCTCTCTCTCTCTCTCCCTCTCTCTCTCATATTAAAGTGCAGCTCTCTCTCTCTCTGCAGACGTGCTGCTGCTCTCTGAGGAGGAAACATGGCTGCCAACGCACCGACAGACAAGTGAGTCCAGTCTAACTTAACATAAGACTAACTTAACATAAGACTAACTTAACATAAGACTAACTTAACATAAGACTAACTTAAGATAAGACAAGCTTACCAAATACAAAACTAAATAAGAAATGACGTACAATGAAAATTAAAGAAAAAAGATAATTGAAAATTTTGCACATGCCTTGTGAGATAAAGATGTAAATACCTAAACATTAAAACATTGAGGAATTAAATTATAGAAAACATGAAATCAGAATTCATAATGCAGAAATAAGTGATGCAGTCTCCCTGTGTACACATGGTGTCTATGGGCATATACTTTCTTATTTCTGTATTCATGGTGTAATATTCTGAAGGATTCATGCACATAAAGATCATACCTTTGATACAACTTTAGATGCACATCCTTTCTTACAAAGTAGGAAGGCTCATGCTTTTATCTTCTTTTAATATTTCTCATTTCTTTTTGCATTTCTTATAACTGAGCTCTTCTCTTGAGACTTTGAGCTGCAGCTGAGCCGCTTTGTCCTCAGGATCGATCAAATATCTCTGCTTCTGCTTCTGCTTCTGGTTCTGGTTCTGGTTCTGTCTGAACTCGAGGTGTGTGTTGGTGTGTGTGTTGGTGTGTGTGTTGGTGTGTGTTGGTGTGTGTGTTGGTGTGTGTTGGTGTGTGTGTGTTGGTGCAGAGTGTGTGTCAGCTCAGCTCCAGGTGTTCTGACGCGGTGCAGACTGAGCTGCAGCCTCAGAGGACTTTTACTGATGTTAAAGGAATATTCCACCGTTTTGGGCAAAACTCCTTTTCCCTCGTCCCCAGACTGAGACCAGATGTTGGACACCATGTCCACCTCTGGACGTCCACTGGTTCACTTCCTATGGGTAGCATTTCCCGTTAGCTTAGCACAAAGACTTGAAGTCTATGGGATCATTAGCCTCCAAGAGGTGTGTTTCAAATCCACATAATCCACAACAGCTTTGATGCTGCTGGAAGGTTCAAGCCCACAGGGCTGCAGCCGTGTTGTTTCCACGCTGGTTTATTATTATTGTTATTGTTATTGTTATTATGGTTATTATGTTTTTTTTTTATTCTTCTTCATTTTCTCGTACCTTTTTGTTAAATTATCTCTAATTTATGTGTCAAAGTGTTACATGGTTGTGAAAGATGCTTTCAAACAAGAAATCTGACATCCATTTTTTGTATTAATTTTCTTTCTTTTTTTTAAAGCAATTTTTACTAATTAACTTTTTTTTGCAAATTTGCTAATTATTATTATTATTATTAATATTAATATTAATATTATGGTTATTATGTTTTTTTTATTCTTCTTCTTCAGGAAGAGCTATAATCATAGGTCCAAATTTTGAGCTTTAGAAATTCATAACTCCTAACCCGTAAGTGTGATTATACTGAAAGTGGGTCCAGACGTCCGTCAGTCCAGACTCTGCAGGTCTGCCTCAGAGCCCAGACGCTCCGGCAGACTGGATGATCACGTTTGGGCCGCAGGTTCGATTCCCTCCCCTCAGCGGGCCGAGCGGAGCAGGAGCTGCAGGAGGCATGTGGGCATCTGATTTGGTTCTCAAGATACTGACCAATCAACTTAAAAAGGGGCGTGGCTTAGCACATAAACTGACCACAGTCAACAACCTTTGGGCCAATCAGCACGAAGCTGGCAGGACGTGCACATCAGCAGCTGGAACACACCTGGCAGGTGTTTGTACTGAAGCTGCTGACACTTCTCTTCTTTTATTGTCAATATTATTTTATTTTTCTGTCACTGTCCATCCCTCTCACTGATTTGATTTGTCTTTGTTTTGTTTTGTTAATCCGTTCCATCGAGTTTAGAGCTTCTATTTCACTTGTTTTGTGTTGGTGCACAAACACAAACTGACCTGTGCAGCAGGTTATTTACCTGGGACAGGCAGCGACAGGCTCACCTGGCCAGAGACTCCCAGCAGCTTCATTCTTACTCTCATATTTAGAACGTACCTGTACCTGCACCTGTACCTGTACCTGTGCCTGTACCTGTACCTGTACCTGTGCCTGTACCTGTACCTGTACCTGTACCTGTGCCTGTACCTGTACCTGTACCTGCACCTGTACCTGTACCTGTACCTGTACCTGTACCTGTACCTGCACCTGTACCTGTGCCTGTACCTGTACCTGTACCTGTGCCTGTACCTGTACCTGTACCTGTGCCTGTGCCTGTACCTGTACCTGTACCTGCACCTGTACCTGTACCTGTACCTGTACCTGTACCTGTACCTGTACCTGTGACTGTACCTGTACCTGTACCTGTACCTGTGACTGTACCTGTACCTGTACCTGCACCTGCACCTGTACCTGTGCCTGTACCTGTACCTGTCTGTCTCTGCCTCTGGGACAAACCAAAGTAGTGGCCAACTTGCAGTTAGTTTTTTTTTTTTTTTTTTTTTGTGAAAATGTGGCAAATTTATGCTGTTTTTCATGTGGTTCAATTTTAAATTTGTATTCTAAATAATCTTATTTAACTTTTTAATATATCTTTATTTTTTATTTAATTTAGTTAGCACAATTAGCACAATTTAATTGTGCTAAGTTTCTTGTTAGACTAGAATAGAATAGACTAGAATAGAATCAAACTTTATTGTCCACCCAGGTGGGGAGGTGTCTTTGGCTCACCAACAGGGGACAGACAGTTCGACTTAGATTTTAATGATTTCCTGCTCATTTATTTGGACATTTTTTTTCCAGATTTTTGGATTTTAATTTTCTGGTCATTTTCTCGTACCTTTTTGTTACTTCATCACTAATTTATGTGTCAAAGTGTTAAATGGCTGTGAAACAAACAAGAAATCTGACATCCATTTTTTGGACTAATTTTCTTTCTTTTTTGAAGCAATTTTTAATAATTCACTTTTTTATTTTTTTGGAAATTTGCTAATTATATATTTCCCATGTTATTGAAGAATTTCAGCCCAGCTGCAATCCTGCAGGTTTTGGACTCCGCCCCTTAGCTCAGCGTGGCCTCAGCTGACTCAGCGGCTGAAGATAAGCAGATCTTTCAGAGGGAGGGTTTTTGTCCTGCGCCTCGTGATAACACGAGTATCTGCAGCACACACCAACCGCCTGCTGGGCTCACACACACACACACACACACACAGACACAGACACAGACAGGCACACACACACACACACACACACACACACACAGGCACACACACACACACACACACACACACACACACACACACACACGCATACACACACACACACACACACACACACACACACAGACACAGACACACACAAACACACAGACACACACACACACACACACACACACACACACACAAAGACACACATACACACACAGACACACACACACACACTCACACACACACACACACTTAAGGCTGCAGCTCCTCCTTGGTTCCATCAGGAGCTGTTGGTTCCTCCCAGCAGGACGTTCTCAGGGCCGACCTCACAGGGTTCTGCTGCTTTGCTCCGTTCTTCTTCGTTGACGGAGCTCAGAGTTCACCGGGTCGCAGGGCGGCTCAGCGTCTTGGCTCTGTTCCTCAGCAGCCGTTAAACCTCCTGAAGACTCGGTGACTCGGTGACATGGTGACTCTGTGACTCTGTGACACGGTGACTCTGTGACATGGTGACTCTGTGACTCTGTGACACGGTGACTCTGTGACATGGTGACTCGGTGACTCTGTGACATGGTGACTCGGTGACTCTGTGACATGGTGACTCTGTGACTCTGTGACTCTGTGACACGGTGACTCTGTGACATGGTGACTCGGTGACTTGGTGACATGGTGACTCGGTGACTCTGTGACATGGTGACTCTGTGACATGGTGACTCGGTGACTCGGTGACTCTGTGACATGGTGACTCTGTGACTCTGTGACATGGTGACTCTGTGACACGGTGACTCTGACATGGTGACTCTGTGACTCTGTGACATGGTGACTCTGTGACACGGTGACTCTGTGACATGGTGACTCGGTGACTCTGTGACATGGTGACTCTGTGACTCGGTGACTCGGTGACTCTGTGACATGGTGACTCTGTGACATGGTGAATCGGTGACTCGGTGACTCTGTGACATGGTGACTCTGTGACTCTGTGACTCTGTGACATGGTGACTCGGTGACTCTGTGACTCTGTGACATGGTGACTCTGTGACACGGTGACTCTGTGACATGGTGACTCTGTGACTCTGTGACATGGTGACTCTGTGACTCGGTGACTCTGTGACTCGGTGACTCTGACTCAGTGACTCTGACATGGTGACTCTGTGACATGGTGACTCGGTGACTCTGTGACTCGGTGACTGTGAGATGGTGACTCTGTGACATGGTGACTCTGTGACTCTGTGACTCTGTGACATGGTGACTCTGTCACTCGGTGACATGGTGACTCAGTGACACGGTGACTCTGTGACACGGTGACTCTGTGACTCTGTGACATGGTGACTCTGTGACTCTGTGAGATGGTGACTCTGTGACTCTGTGACATGGTGACTCTGTGACATGGTGACATGGTGACTCAGTGACACGGTGACTCAGTGACACGGTGACTCGATGACATGGTGACTCGGTGAAAGTTCAGATCAGTGAGGTGTGTCCCGTGTCTCCCTGCAGGTACCGAGGCGTCTGGCTGATCTTCTTCATGCTGGGGCTGGGAACGCTGCTGCCATGGAACTTCTTCATGACTGCAACCAGGGTGTGATGTCACTTCCTGTCTGCTCTGCGTCTGCACCAATAACCAATAACCAATAACTGATAACCAATAACCAATAACCAATAACCAGTAACCAGGTTCAGACACAATTTAAATGTCTGTCTGCCTCTGTCTGTCTGTCTCTCTGCCTGTCTGTCTCTCTGCCTGTCTGTCTCTCTGCCTGCCTGTCTGTCTGTAGTACTTCACCAGCCGTCTGCGGGAGCCGTCATTGGTCAGCTCAGCAGCCAATGGGACGAGTGGCGACGGCGAGCAGCGCAGCGTCCTGGAGGCGAAGTTCAACAACGTGATGACGCTGTGTGCCATGGTGCCGCTGCTGCTCTTCACCTGCCTCAACTCCTTCCTGCACTCCCTGTGAGTCCGCACGCACCAACGAAGAAGAACCGGGGGGGGCTCGGGGGTTAACAGGGGTCCTGTAGGGGGTTAACGGGGGTCCTGTAGGGGGTTAACGGGGGTCCTGTAGGGGGTTAATTGGGGTCCCTTAGGGGCTTAACGGGGGTCCTGTAGGGGGTTAACGGGGTTTCAGAGGGTTTCAGGGTTCCACGGGTTCCAGCAGGGGAACGAGGTTGAGTGATTTCAGATGGGATAAACAATGCAGCTCATCAGCGGCTGGAGCAGTGCATGCTGGGTAACGGCTGTGTGTGCCACAGGGTTCCTCAGAAGCTGCGGGTGATGGGCAGCCTGGCCGTCATCATGGCCGTCTTCATGGTCACCGCCGTCCTGGTCAAAGTGCCGATGGAGCCTCTGCCGTTCTTCATCATCACCATGATCAAGATCATCATCATCAACTGTGAGGGAACAACAACAACAACAACAACAACAACAACGTTTTCATTGCTAAGATTGTATGTTTTGTTCTTGTTTGGTCATGTGCTCCTGTTTCCCTGGCTCTGATTGGCTGCTCCGTGTGCCGCAGCGTTCGGGGCGATCCTGCAGGGCAGTCTGTTCGGGATGGCGGGGCCGCTGCCGGCGTCCTACACCACGCCCATCATGAGCGGCCAGGGCCTCGCCGGCACCTTCGCCGCCTTCGCCATGATCTGCGCCATCGCCAGTGAGCACCATGCAGGCCATGACCTCTGACCTCTGACCTCCGACCTCTGACCTGCGACCTCTGACCTGCGACCTCTGACCTCTGACCTGTGCTGTTGCTGATGGATGTGAAACTCATTCTGCTGCTGTCTGAAAGTGCAGTAAATCCTCTGTCTTCCTCTCTGTCTTCCTTCCTTCCTTCCTTCCTTCCTTCCGTCCTTCCTGTCTCTCCGTCCCTGTCCTTGTCCTCCAGGCGGCTCGGAGATGCAGGACGCTGCGTTTGGGTATTTCATAACGGCGTGCGGGGTCATATTTCTGTCCATCCTGTCCTACATCATGCTTCCTAAGCTGGTCAGTTGCCCCGACATGAAGCATCATTTCATATTCGGACAGGCAGAAAATATCCTGTTTGTTTTTATGTTGTTTTTTTAATGTTCAAATTGCAGCTGTAAGTTTTTCACAGTAGAGGGCGCCATTTTTCCTCCCGTCACACTCCGTCGTGTCCTGACTTTGTTTTGCAGGAGTTCTTCCAGTTCTACCAGGAGAGCGAGCGAGCGCCTGACAGCGAGGAGAACATGTTGGACCTGATGAAGACAGGTAGGAACCCAGAGGTCTGAGGGGGTCTCTGCTGAGAAAAGGAGAACTCAGGAGGTCACAGAAAGTAACAGGGTTCCTCCTCTGAGGAGCAAGAACCAGCTGTCAAGTTTCTTAGCACATTGTGATCAACAGGAATGTCTCTCATAACAATCCAACCAGGCCACAAAGTAGATTTTGTGATATCTTTTTTTTATGACTTTATTGCGATGATTAAAAGTTCATCAGTCCAGAGCACAGCTGTTCCAGACAACTGGGCTTTGCAATATTTTCATTTTGTGTACAGATGAAATGAATAAATAAACAAACAAAAAACAACTTGGCAACAACAACAAGAATAGCAATAATGAGGGAAAAAAAGGATAAATTAAAATGTTGGGGTTCTTTACACACTTTCTGAGGTTCTTTGAAGTCCTAAAGGTTCTTCATGTTTATTGGAGTTATTTGGTGGCGGCAGCAGCTAACAATTCTTTTCCTTGTGGATTAATGTGCAGATTATTTCCTCAGTGAATGGATTAATGTGCAGATTATTTCTTCAGTGAATGGATTAATGTCTCGCTCTATAATCCATCAGAAAACATTTTAATAGCTCGTCTGGAACCCAGTGAAGGAACAAGGAACGTGGAGAACAACATGTTCATGTTGGTTTTTAACCTGCACACAGTCATCTGATTTAGAGCCTTTTATTCTGAAAAATTACTGAAAAACCATTAAAAAAAAACAAGATTCTTTACTGAACCAGTTGGCTCCACATAGAACTTTCTGAAACATGGTTCTTTAAAGAGCCTATTCTTGCTAAAGTTCTTTAAAGAACCATTTATGGTTCCTACAGAAACTACAGAAAGTCCTCTAACAGTTAAATGAGGCGGTGCCCGCAGGGTGAGCGCACGGTGCGCACGGCGCCTGACTGCGCTCATGTGCCGCCTCACACCGTCCTCGGCCTGAGGCATCATGGGAAAAAAAAGATGTAGCCTGAGCTGAGGAACGTTTCCTGCAGACACGTTCATGTTGTGATGTTGTTGTGTTTTTTGTTGTTGTTGTGTTTTTGTTGTGATGTTGTTGTGTTTTTTGTTGTTGTTGTGTTTTTGTTGTCTTGTTGTCTTGTTGTGTTTTTGTTGTGATGTTGTGTTTTTGTTGTTGTGTTTTTGTTGTGATGTTGTTGTGTTTTTGTTGTCTTGTTGTCTTGTTGTGTTTTTGTTGTGATGTTGTGTTTTTGTTGTTGTGTTTTTGTTGTGATGTTGTTGTGTTTTTGTTGTGATGTTGTTGTGTTTTTGTTGTTGTTGTGTTTTTGTTGTGATGTTGTTGTGTTTTTGTTGTCTTGTTGTCTTGTTGTGTTTTTGTTGTCGTGTTGTTGCGTTTTTGTTGTTGTGTTGTTGTGTTTTTTGTTGTCGTTGTTGTTGTTGTTGTTGTTGTTGTTGTTGTTGTTTTCAGAGAGCGGCGGAGCGGTGGGCCCGGCGGAGCCCAGCGGCGGACAGGGCGTCTCCATGACAACCATCTTCAGGAAGGTCAGCTGACACGTCGCCTCGCCGTGTTCTTGTGTTCTCAGCCTCGGGCAGAGTCAGGGTGTGTCGGTTCTGTTCAGGCAGCAGAACCCAGTCGCAGAACGTGAACGCGCTGCAGTCTGAGGAGCAGCCAGAACACTTACAGAGAACCAGACAAAACAACACCACTAACACAGGGCTCACAAAATATTATTTAAAAAAACCAATGCCGCCACAGGAGAACACAGTATTTAACAGGAGAACGCAGTATTCAACAGGAGAACGCAGTATTTAACAGGAGAACGCAGTATTCAACAGGAGAACGCAGCAGTATTTAACAGGAGAACGCAGTATTCAGCAGGAGAATGCAGTATTCAACAGGAGAACGCAGCATTATTCAACAGGAGAACGCAGTATTCAACAGGAGAATGCAGTATTTAACAGGAGAATGCAGTATTTAACAGGAGAACGCAGTATTCAGCAGGAGAACGCAGTATTCAACAGGAGAACGCAGCATTATTCAACAGGAGAATGCAGTATTCAGCAGGAGAATGCAGTATTTAACAGGAGAACGCAGTATTCAGCAGGAGAACGCAGTATTCAACAGGAGAACGCAGCATTATTCAACAGGAGAACGCAGTATTCAACAGGAGAACGCAGTATTCAGCAGGAGAATGCAGTATTTAACAGGAGAACGCAGTATTCAGCAGGAGAACACAGTATTCAACAGGAGAACGCAGTATTCAGCAGGAGAACGCAGCAGTATTCGGCAGGAGAACGCAGTTTTCAGCAGGAGAACGCAGTATTCAGCAGGAGAACGCAGTATTCAGCAGGAGAACGCAGTATTCAACAGGAGAACACAGTATTCAGCAGGAGAACGCAGCAGTATTCAGCAGGAGAACGCAGTATTCAGCAGGAGAACGCAGTATTTAACAGGAGAACGCAGTATTTAACAGGAGAACGCAGTATTCAGCAGGAGAACGCAGTATTCAGCAGGAGAACGTTTTTCGATGGCTCCAGATCAGGAGCTTCCTCAGGACAGAACACGCTGAGTGGTTCCAGGTTCCAGAGGCTCGGTCTCCTCGTGTCCCAGTGACAAACTTCCTCAGAACACAGCAGCCTACCTGGCCAGGTGTGACGCACCGACGGCTGCACGCCCCCACGCGGCTGCACGCCCCCACGCGGCTGCCCGCTTCGGCCGTGCCACAAAACGCTGCTGCACAGCAGGAAAAACTGTACTGGCTTTACTGTCAGCAGACACACACACAACCTCATGCAGAGCTCCGAGGACGTGTAGATGCTGCGTGTCACAGAGGGCGGGGCCAGCAGAGGGCGGGGCCAGCAGAGGGCGGGGCCAGCAGAGGGCGGGGCCAGCAGAGGGCGATGTTGCTGAGCGTCCCAAAGTGATCTGTAGTCCACAGAGCTACTGAATAATTTATTGATTTGACTAAGGGGGCGGAGCTCAGCTCACTTCATCCCCTGGGTGTGTGTGTGTGCGTGTGTGTGTGTGTGTGTGTGTGCGTGTCAGTGTCTCACTGTGACCTCTGACCTCTGACCCTCAGATCTGGCTGCTGGCGCTCTCCGTGTGCTTCACCTTCACCGTCACCATCGGCACGTTCCCCGCCGTCACCGCCGACGTCAAGTCCACCATCGCTGACGGAGGATCCTGGGGTCTGTGGTGACATCACACACACACACACACACACACACACACACACACACACACTCACACACACACTTTGTATTTACACATTTACATCGACGCTGTTCCTCCAGAGCAAACACCACTAAAGCTTGTGTGTGTGTGTGTGTGTGTGTGTGTGTGTGTGTGAGATTGATGATGTTGATTTATACTTTATTGCTGATTTGATGCACCAGCATCAGCAGCAGCTTTATCAGAACATAACAAAGAAGAAATGAGGTGAAGAAAGAACATGCAGCCGTTTGCACTGAGGACAGAACCCAGAGGGAACAGGGTTCTCCTGACCTGGATCACGCTCCTCATTTAACTTTAGGACTGATACACAACAGACTTTCAGTCTGACCCTGTTAGAACGTGGAACCCTCTATCTCTGTTAGAATGTGGAACCCTGTAACCCTGTTAGAACGTGGAACCCTGTGGCTGAGAACCAGAGAACCTCAGGGTGTGGTTCTGCTGCTGGTTCATGGTTCTCATTTGGTGAAGCTGTTCAGATTTTAAGGAGGTCAGACTCTTGCGACCGCAGAACTGCAGAACACTCAGAACCCCAGAAGTAAAAAATAAGAGCAGAACTTGTTCACTAGAACCAAAAGACCCAAGACGACGGAGAAAATGAGTTCTGTGTCTTTCTGCAGACAGACGGGACAAATCACTCTCCACCATCAGTGCAGTATCACTGACGCGTGTTTAGCTCTCAGCTAATTTCAGCACTGACTGTACCAGGTCTGCAGCTCCTGGATCCTGAATCCTGAATCGCAGCACCGGGCGTCGGGTTCTGTGGCTTGGTCCATTTTTCTATTCACATACACTGTTTATATTATATTATATATATATACCGTTTATATTTATATAGGCTGTTTATACATATATCTTTTTATATTTATTTATATATATATTACATATATACTACTTATACACAAGATTTTTCCTTTGTTCAGACAAAAATACAAGATAGAGCTGTTCATACCTGCTTGACAGTTTCGATTGTGGCTCCAGTCTTCCTCAGAAGCGTCATCTGACGTGTTGCTGACGTGTCATTTATCAGCTGATCGGCCCGACAGACCTGTCAGAGTCTGTCGGGCCGACCACGCCCCCTTCTCCCTGGATGGTTCTTGGAGCACTGAATCCCAGGTGCTCCTGGGATTCATATACTATTTATACTTATATATCTTATATTTACACCTCTTTTTTCCATGCTTTATTTATTTATTTAGGCTTATACCAGGACCTGAGTGCTAATTTCGTACCACTAACATGTAAATGTGAGCTGGTGTGACAGTAAAGTTCCTTGAGTCCTTGAATCCTTGAATCCTTGAATCCTGGACGTCTGTTACAGCTTACAGGCTGTTCTTCATTATGGATAACAGAAGGAACTTTGTGTGTGTGGTGTGTGTGTGTGTGTGTGTGTGTGTGTGTGTTATTCCAGAGCTCTACTTCATCCCGGTCTCCTGCTTCCTGCTCTTCAACCTGTGTGACTGGGCCGGCAGGAGCCTGACCGCCGTCTGCACGTGGGTGAGTCTCACCTTCATCACCTTCATCATCATCATCATCATCATCAGGTGTTGTTAACCTGCAGCTGGCTCAGTCATGACCTCCACAGGATGACTGACAGACGTGACAGCCAATCAGAACACGGTTCACCTGGCTTCATGAGGCTTTGAACCTTTTTGAAACTTTGCAGTGAAATCTGCTGACACCTGCTGGTCAGACACAGGTAAAACAGGTAAAGCAGCATGCAGCCGTGCTGTTTTAATGCACCATGCATATGCACTGACATGCTCATTTATTTGTCTGTAATCTGAGGATTATGCAGAAGTTTGACTGCGTTTCTGTTTCTAGTTTCTATTTTCTTTGTTTTGATGTGAAGTCCTGACTGAGCGGCGATGCGGCTCATCGTGTTGTAAATCCTGTTTCATATGAAGATCACGGCGTTATAACAGGGCAGGGGGTGCAGATGTGTGGAGCATCATTCCAGTCTTAAAGCCAGTTGGTATTGCTCCGCCTGTCAAAGCCAGCCAGCCGGGGGATTTCATTTCAGAATAAAATAAACCTCAGCACAAAGCTGTGAAAAACCCTCGGCTGTAGCCGGACGTGACGTCACTAGCTGACTCTGCTGGTTTGGTTTGGTTGTCATGCTGATCCATGTTTATATTAATGCTGGAGGTGCGAGCCATAGAAACTGAATGTGTAGAGGTGGCTGGTGGCTCCCGAGTCCAGTCAGTAACTTTACTGACAACAACACAGTTGACAGCATCTTACTAGCTAATATTAGCGTTAGCCTGCGAGGCTGTGAATCAGCTTCAGATCATTTTGAAATATCTTTATCAGCAGCAGAAAATTTGAACTTTAACTTCCTCCTCTGTTGTTGCTGCGACAGAGATCCACCTGCCAACCAGGTCAGGTGCTCTGTCACCATGGAAGTGTCAATAAAGTCATTCAAACAAACTTGCTGTTGCTATGGATGCCACAGCTGTTGCCATGGCAATGGGACCCCCCTGGAAATACTCTGATTTGTTCCTTCAGTTTCTTTGATGTAAACACAGATGAACACCAGCCCTGCGTTCCAGATCTCATCCTTCTACTTTGTACTTTTAGTATGTACTGCAACTGCCCTTAGAAAGTATGCAGTGTAGTATGCAGTATGCATGTGTATGCATACTACTGGGACACACTCCATCCATCCTCCCTGAGCTCCGCCCCTCTCGCTCACTTCCTCCTCCGTCCGTAGCTCCACATTTGAATGTTGTTGTCAAAATGGCGGAGCTGTTTCATACTGCGCTGTCCTCTGTCTGATTTCTGATCTGCTGTCTTCCTGTACCTGCTGCTCTACCTGAGCCAGGTGAGGGCCGTGTGTGTTGTCTTCCTGTGGGCGTGGCCTGTACACGCAGATCAGTCAGTGCCACGTAACAGAATGGTCAGAGCAGCATGCTGACATGCAGACTGTGAAATCTGAGTGGATGTAGTAGAACATCCTGGTACTCTTGGCATACTGCATCTGACACACTGTGTACTGGGACGTACTCATTCTTTTTCATGCATACTAAGTAGTATGGTTGTATAGGTATTGGAACACAGGGCTGGTCTGAGAACTGTCTGCAGGTCCCACCTGTGTGAGCAGCAGGAGCAGGACGGGCCTGCTGATGATGTGTCCTGTGTGTGTGTGTGTGTGTGTGTGTGTGTGTGTGTGTGTGTGTGTGTGTGTGCCAGCCCGGCAGGGACAGCCTGCTGCTGCCGGCGCTGATCGGCGGCCGCCTGGTGTTCGTTCCTCTCTTCATGCTGTGTAACGTGCAGCCGCGCTTCACCCTGCCCGTCTACTTCCACCACGACGCCTGGTTCATCCTCTTCATGCTGCTGTTCGCCTTCAGCAACGGATACCTGGCCAGCCTCTGCATGTGCTTTGGCCCCAAGTGAGACCAACACACACACACACACACACACTTATTTTGATACCTAGGCAATTTTAAGTCATGCCTCATTTTTTCCAAACAAAAATTCTGTGCCATCCAACCTGGTCGATGCATTGAAAAAGAAACTCCAGGAGACCAAAGTTGTTAGGTGGGAGGCCAAAGTAAATTTGGGTATCATCAGCGTAGTTTTGATAAGAAATCTTATTGTCTTCAATGATTTGTCCAAGTGGGATTCTCTAGAGGTTGAATAATAAAGGCCCTAATATTGATCCCTGGGGGACGCCACAGGCCAAAGACATAGATTTTCCAAAGGAAACAAAAAGTATGATTTGAACCATTTGATAACTTATTACTTACTTACTTAGTACTTAGATCTTATTCTTTATTTTTTTATTTATTTAATCTGTAATCTGTGGATACTGCTGAAAAACTGCGAATTTCCTTCGGGATGAATAAAGTATCTATCTGTCTATCTATTTATCTATCTATCTAACTGTTGCTGAAAATCCAAGCCAGTGTTCCAGTCAGTGTAGTAATATGCTGTGATCAACAGTGTCAAAGGCAACACTAAGGTCCTTGGTAAGAGCTGTTTCAGTGCTGTGGTTAACACAGACGCCCAACTGAGACTCACCTAAATACCCGTTTGCTGTCAAGACAGCAGTCATCTGACTGAAAACCACTGTTTCAATGATTTTTCCAACAAACGCTAAAATTGGGTATTGTCTAGTCATTGTTCAGCATGGAACAGTAAGGGCTTTGTAACAGCTGTGATGCCTTTACAGTCTTAAGCTGCTGTGAGGTGAAGCACAGATCTGAGGAAGTTGGTGTGCAGAGTCTCAGCAGCTCGTGGAAGAGTTGAGATTCTGTCATGAATTTTCCAGGGTTTCATTGTCTATCGAACTGAATTCTGACATCAGGGTGAGCTGCCTTCTCTTAGTTGTGAGTTCTGAAAGTTTATATATTTTCCCTGATTTGACCAATTTTATCTCTGAGGAAAGATCAGGACTCTTTGTCCATTTTACTCTTTGCTCCATGCACAAAACTTTGAGCAGAATGCAGTCCAGATGCAGAAACTCAACTGTCCGCTGCCTCAGGGGAGCTGACTCACCCCGCAGGTGAAGGTGGTGTGGTGCAGCAGGTGAAGGTGGTGTGGTGCAGCAGGTGAAGGTGGTGTGGTGCAGCAGGTGAAGGTGGTGCTCACCCCGCAGGTGAAGGTGGTGTGGTGCAGCAGGTGGAGGAGGTGTGGTGCAGCAGGTGAAGGTGGTGTGGTGCAGCAGGTGAAGGTGGTGTGGTGCAGCAGGTGAAGGTGGTGCTTACCCCGCAGGTGAAGGTGGTGTGGTGCAGCAGGTGAAGGTGGTGCTCACCCCGCAGGTGAAGGTGGTGTGGTGCAGCAGGTGAAGGTGGTGCTCACCCCGCAGGTGAAGGTGGTGTGGTGCAGCAGGTGAGGGTGGTGTGATGCAGCAGGTGAAGGTGATGTGGTGCAGCAGGTGAAGGTGGTGTGGTGCAGCAGGTGAAGGTGAGGTGGTGCAGCAGGTGAAGGTGATGTGGTGCAGCAGGTGAAGGTGAGGTGGTGCAGCAGGTGAAGGTGGTGTGGTGCAGCAGGTGAAGGTGAGGTGGTGCAGCAGGTGAAGGTGATGTGGTGCAGCAGGTGAAGGTGGTGTGGTGCAGCAGGTGAGGGTGGTGTGGTGCAGCAGGTGAAGGTGAGGTGGTGCAGCAGGTGAAGCAGAGCAGTGGGTTCATGTCAGAGTAGAACTTGTTTTTACTTGAACGTGTTGTTCTAGAGGGTGATAGTGTTCTAACGTGCTGTTCTGTGTGGTTCTGCTGTCTCTGCTCAGGAAAGTCCTTCCTCACGAGGCGGAGACAGCTGGGGCCATCATGGCCTTCTTCCTGTCTCTGGGTTTGGCGTTGGGAGCGGCGCTGTCCTTCCTGTTCAGAGGACTCATCTGACGTGACGCCCAAACGCCTCGGACTTCTGATCGGCCGATCTGACGACACCAGCCGGCGTCTGAAGAGCGAACACACCCACCCGGCAGGAGGCGGCGCTCTGCCGGCCTCGGCTTCAGAGGGAACTTTACGGATTCACAGCTGCTCCCGCTCAGTGGTGTTCAAAGTGGGGTTCAGGGGCAGCCAGGGGCCCGAGGGGGTCTTCCAGGGGGTCCTCAGCAAAATGAGGAGTAGTATAGATAACCTGACCTTTAAATATAGCATTTTAATTTTTAGAAATAGTTTTCTTGGTGTTTTTGTACAAAATATTTACAACCTTTAAACCCAACAATTTCAATTTTCTTTACTAACATATTAATGTTAATTAAACATTTGTTAATTCAAAGGTTTGTGTTGGTGTTTCTAAAACTGTAAATTTTGAAATTTTCAAAGTTGCCACAAATGAGTATCAGTCCTAAATATCAGTTATCAGTGACAATAATAAGAATCAGTATCAGCCCTGAAAAATCAATACTGGTTGATCTCCAGTCCCAACAGAAAGCCTGTCCATTTTAATTCAAAGTCACAGTCAGGACAAATGCTGGCAAGAGCTGGAGTCCACATGGAACCTGGAACCTGGAACCTGGAACCTGGAAAATGAAGAGTGTCTGAGCGGTGTTGTGTTGCTGTTTCCTGACAGAACAGGACGATAAAGTCTTACTCTGCAGGTGTGTGTGTGTGTGTGTGTGTGTGTGTGTGTGTGTGTGTGTGTGCAGTTTTTTCTCTTGTTGTTTTTAGAACAATCTCTGTCATTTCTTTGTCTCAGGATTAGCACAGATGTCTCCACCAGGTGTCACTGTCTGTCTGTCTTTTAAGTTTTGCAGTGAGCAGCGTCGCTCCATCCCACCAGAGTTCTGGGCGAGACACCAGAGCTCTGATTGGTTGTAAACATGACATGATACCTCGGCCAATCAGAACCCTGACATTAACCCTGTGGGCAGATTTTGCCCAGAACTCTGGTGGGTTCCATAACGTTTGTTCCAGTCCATGGAACACAGCAGAGCGTCAGCATGTGGAAACACTAATGATGTCTCATTGATTTTCTGCTGAGCTGCTGTTTACTGGCGGATCAGCTGAGCTGCTGGTGGTCTCCAGGGGGCGCTGTGGAGCGAGCGGGGAACCGCCTGCCCTGTTTTTGTCCTTTTAATACAAACGTCAGTTCATCTGAAAGACTCTGTTGCAGCAAAATAAAGAGCAAAACCAAAAAGCATGTTCACAATCTGTGTCATATTTCCACGTATCGGGTGACGTGACGGGAGGCGTGGCGTGTTGAGCCCGTGTGTAAAACACGCCTCGTCCTCAGGAAACACACGGCTCCTCAGGTGAAACAGGAAGTGGCAGCCGGCTCATCTTTGTTTAAATATCACTTTTTTTTTTTTTGTGCAGATTTTTGTATCCATGCTCATGATGTGGGTTTTTTTTTCTAATTTGTTAATCTGACCTTTTCCCATTCATCTGACTGCAAACTGATTGGCTGATTGATTGATGACATTGCATAACCTGTTTAAGGCTGTGTGTGTGTGTGTGTGTGTGTGTGTGTGTGTGTGTGTGTGTGTGTGTGTGTTCATGTGACATCTTCAGTGTTTACATTTCATGTTTAACCCACAAAATGCAGAAATAAATGTTTACAGTCAGAATCTGATTTGTCGTTGTTGTTTGTAAACACAACATTCATGGTTGGCCCCTCCCCCCTGGCTAAGGTAACCTTCATTTCCTAGGATGGCGACGGAATGAAATGACAGCTCAACATGTCAAACATTCCATCACTATCCTGGGAAAAATAATTTTACCCGCGGCCCCTCCCTGTCCAGCAGCTCCTGGGCTGGCAAGGCGTCGCTCTTCATCCTCCTCCTCTTCCTCAGCGCTCAGAGGCTGCAAGCTCAACCCCACATACACCCTCTGTGGGAGGAGCTTCGTAGCTTTCGTAGCTTCCTATTGGACATGGTGCTGCTGAGCTGACACAGTGCTGCGCTGTGATTGGCTGGAAGCTTATGATGATGAAGGATATTAGTTTAGGTGTTTTTTTGTTTTGTTGTTTCTTTCTTTAAGAAAATCCCAAACATTCTACCTTTAATAATATTAAACCTGCTGTTATAACAGTGACTTTAAAGGAAAATGCAGCTGTGGTGTGTTTTGGTGACAGTAAAGCTCTCAGGCCACATGAATCCTGTCCAGTCAGCCAATCAGTGGAGAGGGGCTGATTCTCTCTTCTGATTGGCTAAAGGAGCCGTGCTGCCAGAGCTCCAGGAGAAAGGCCAGAGAGAGGAGCTGTGAAACTATATTTATCAGAGCACAGGTTCAAAACCACAGGTACATCCTGCAGGGAGATCACAGGTCAGATGAAGCCCTGCAGAGGAGACGGCATGGGGCCTTTAAAAGTGTGACTTTGTTATGACATGAAACAGTGCTGGAAGACTGCAACTGTAACACCTATCTTTAAAACTGGAGCACCTGATCAAGTGTGTAACTATAGACCTATCTCTATTTTGCCCGCCATCTCAAAGGTCTTGGAAAAGGTAGTTGCAGAACAGCTGGTTGATCACCTTGAAAGGAATAAACTTTTGTATTGCGCTCAATTTGGATTCAGGCCAGGATATTCAACTGAAACGGCCAACTGCTACCTTACTGAAAATATCAAGAGCTCACTAGATAAGGGTAAGGTAGTTGGTGCAGTTTTCATAGACCTTAAAAAGGCATTCGACATGCTAAATCACAAAATACTTCTAAGTAAACTGAGTACCTTTAAATTTTCGGAACAAGCAACCAGCTGGTTTGCATCATACTTAGAAGGTAGAGAGCAATGTGTCAGAATAAATACAGGACAGTCAGCCTCTCTTAGATCCAGAATGGGCATTCCACAAGGATCCATATTAGGGCCTTTGCTCTTCAGCCTGTATATAAATGATCTACCAACCTGCTATAAAAGCACCACCTGCTAAATGTACGCAGATGACACAGTTATTTATGTATCGGCTGGGACCCCCTGTACAGCAGGAGAGATACTAAATCGTGAAAAGAAGGATATATCCCAACGGCTTAAAAGGAATCACCTAACGCTGAATCTAAAGAAAACGGTCGCAATGAACTTCTCAATAAGAAGGAGAGTAAACCATGAGTTAAAAATTAAAATAGACCAAGAGGAAGTTGAGGAAGTCAGGGAATTCAAATTTCTGGGTATCACTCTTGACTCTCGACTTAAATTTGATAAGCACGTGCAAAAGTTAAGCAAGACCCTAAAAACTAATTTGAACTGCTTTAGAATGGTCAGGCACTATATACCACGGCATGCAGCTCAACTGTTCATGCATGCCATGATTTTATCTCATATATCCTATTGTATTACTGTCAGGAGCCAGGCCTCTCAGTCAACTATACAACCAATTGCCACACTCTACAAACAAGCACTGAAAATAATGGACAAAAAACAAATGAGATGGCACCATCGCAAAATCCTTCGAAAATATAACATGTTTAGTTTTGACAGTTTCATTAAATTCTCCTTCATCAAATTGATTTTTAAATGTGCCAGTGATCGTGCCCCAGCTGCACTCTGCTCACAGGTGAAAGGGACAGGTAATACTAGATCTACAAGGGGATCAGTGAATGGCAACTACAAGGTAGCAATGCACCACCGCATTTGGTCAATCGTCTTATTCAGTGAAAGGGATTCATTTGTGGAATGCCCTACCAACTGAAATAAAAAAAGAAACTGATATAAAAATATTTAATGATAAGGTTAAACTCTGGTTGAAATCCAACCAAATGTGTGAACACTAATTGGTATATTTTAAATTGGTGATGACACAGCTTTAATGACTGTAATTTGGTGTAATTGATCATTTTTAATCATATATTGTAGATATTTGTATAGAAAGGCCCAACCAGGGACTGGGGTCGCAAACTAGCCTTGGCTATAAACCCCATATACAATGCAACGGTTTCATGTTTTATAACTTGATACATTGTTTTTTGTATTGTCCCTGTCAAATAAAATAAATAAATAAATAAAAATAAATATTTTGAAGCCCTCAGCAGAAACTAGAAGGGCGGAGCCACCGGCGTTCAGGGAGCTCAGGCTCCACCTGCTGGATCCCTGAGGAGCAAGGTGGAGGTCTGACCTCCTGCTGCTCCTCCTGTTCCTCAGTGATCACAGACCGGCTCGTGAGCTGCTGTCAGCCGCTCTGCTGTTAATAAAGTTATTGAACAACCTGCCAGGTGAGACTCACCCTGCACTCCATATCGCATACTTCTACTTTGTACTTTTAGTATGTACTGCAGCTGCCCTTACAAAGTATGCAGTGTAGTATGCAGTATGCATACGTATGCATACTATTGGGACACACTCCATCCATCCTCCCTGAGCTCCGCCCCTCTCGCTCACTTCCTCCTCCGTCCGTTGCTCCACATCTGAATGTTGTTGTCAAAATGGCGGAGCTGTTTCATACTGCGCTGTCCTCTGTCTGATCTCTGATCTGCTGTCTTCCTGTACCTGCTGCTCTACCTGAGACAGGTGAGGGCCGTGTGTGTGTGTGTGTGTGTGTGTGTGTGTGTGTGTTGTTTTCTGTATGTGGGCGTGGCCTGTATACGCAGCTCAGTCGGTGACACGTAGCGTCCGCTGTGCAAAGGATTGTGGGTCAGAATGGCCAGAGCAGCATGCTGACATGCAGACTGTGAAATCTGAGTGGATGTAGTAGAACATCCTGGTACTCTTGGCATACTGCATCTGACACACTGTGTACTGGGACATACTCATTCTTTTTCATGCATACTAGATAGTATGGTAGTATGGGGACTGGAACTCAGGGTCAGTGTCTCACCTCAGACTGTTCTTCTCAGCTGTGTGTCAGGCTGACGTTAGCTCCGCCCACACCGTGACCTCACTGAACACTGCAGCTGTTGCCATGGCAACAGGAACCACCCAAAAATACTCTGATTTCCTGTGAACAGAAGGCCCACGCCGGTTCTGCTGAGACTTTTATTTTGGAGTGTGTGTCAGGAAGTGGTTCAGAGGCTTCAAATGAGAGACGCTGTTTCCTAAAAATATCTGCAGCTATAAATAGACAGCGGGTCAGAGCCGCCATGTCTGTCTCTCTCTCTCTGTCTGTCTCTCTCTGTCTGTCTCTCTGCCTGTCTCTCCTCATGGCCAGCAGCTCCCAGCTCGTCTCTCTCTCTCTGTCTGTCTCTCTCTGTCTGTCTCTCTGTCTGTCTCTCCTCATGGCCAGCAGCTCCCAGCTCGTCTCCGTGGACTTTGAGGTTTTTGGTAACGTCCAGGGTGAGTCCGGGTTCTTTATCCACTTCAGAATGTTGTCGTCTCAGAACCCTCTGCCAGGGGGCCACGGGGGGACCAGCGGGGGCTTCCAGAGAAACTTAGCAAACTGAGGAAGACTTCAGTTCCACTTTGACTCCACTCACAAACCATCATTATAATTAGTTAGTTTAGTTTAAATAGTTTTATACTACTAATGTTCTGTCAGTTTGATTTTTACTATTTTTATTTTTTCCTCATTTTCTAATTACATTTTTCTCTGAATGTTTTTGAAAGAAATCAAGTGAACTAACAATTTAACAGCCCCCTCTGTGTGTGTGTGTGTGTGTATGTGTGTGTGTGTGTGTGTGTGTGTGTGTGTGTGTGTGTGTGTGTGTGTGTGTGTGTGTGTGTGTGTGTGTCAGGTGTTTGCTTCAGGATGGTGAGTGTTAGTGACATCACTGCGTTGTTGTTGTTGCTTTCGTTGTCATTATCATTGTTGTCATCGCCATGGTTCTTCTTATTGTTCCCGATGTTGTTGTTGCCATTGTCCTCGCTGTTGTCGTCTTTGTCATTGTTGTCGTTGTTGTTCCCGTCGCCATTGTTGTTGTCGTTATTGTTGTCATTGTTATTGTCTTTGATACTGTCATCGTTTTCGCTGTTACTGTTATTGTCGTTGTCATTGTTGTCATTGTTGTCATTGCTGTTGTTGTTTCTGTTGTTGTTGCTTTTGATGTTGTCAATGTTGTTGTTGTCATTGTTGTTGTTTCCTTTGTTGTCGTTGTTGTCATTGTCAATGCTGTCATTGTCATTGTTTTCATTGCTGTTGTCCTCTTTGTTGTTTCCGTTGTTTCCGTTGTTGCCATTGTTGTCGTCGTTTCCATTGTTGTTGTGTGTTGTCATCATCGTTGTTGTCGTTGCCGTCATCGTTGCCGTTGCTGCTGTCAGTACACGGAGGACGAGGGCCAGCGGCTGGGCGTGAGCGGCTGGGTGAAGAACACCCGGCGGGGCTCGGTGGTGGGACAGGTGCAGGGACCCCGAGACAAAGTGGACCAGATGTGAGTTCACACTCGACTCACTTTGCTCATTCTTATTTTGACATTTTTATTTTTACTTGAATTATTTTCTGTCTTTCAAATTTAAGGTCATTTTTTAAACTTTTTTTTTTAATGTTCTGGTGCTCAGGTCTCAAAGGGTTAAAGGAATAGTTCACCCAAACCTGGATCTGTGGTCACTAAAGGTTCTGTAGGTAACTTCTTGCCTTCCTAGTTTTCTCAGTGCTGTGACAGGAAGGGGCGGGGCCAAACTGGGAAACCACAAACTAAACACACTGAGGCTGAAATCTGATTGGTTCAAATCAAACAACCAACCAGCAGCAGGAGGCGTGCGCACGCACCGTGCACGCTCATGACCCTCCCCAGACAAACCCTGCCTAGCCTAGCATAGCTTCAGTGCATTAGCTTAGCTTATAGCCACAAAAGGAGCCACTTCCTGTTCCCCTGTTGCATCAACACTGATTTTAATTTTTATTTATTCAAGTATCCCGGATTGTTATAATCCTCTTCCATATGAAACACTTTATGAATGAATGAATGCCTTTATTGTCATTTATACCAATGGCACAAACAAAATTAAAATTGCAAACATTGCAAACAAATTGCATGACATTTTTAGGACAAATTCAAACCCTGTTCTTTAATGGCGTACTGATAATCTGGTTTTCTCTTCTAAGCTTTTTCTTTAAAAATCCTGCCAAAACAAAAAAAATACCATCAATACAAAACAAAATCAAATTATTTATTATAATAAATATTGTAATTAAATTGCATAATAAACTGAATTGTGTGTTGGAACATAATTTTACGGGCTGGGCAATGAAACAATATTAATTATGGCGATATGTGTGTCCTCCATGTAAACTCTTTAAAAATGTTCAGTGAAACATGGATGTGTTGAGAACTCAGATCCTGTCTGACACGCAGCCGCCGCGCTGTCGGGTTAGGATTCGAGTTGGGGTTGGGGTTAGGGTTAGGATTAGGATTAGGATTGGGATTAGGATTCGGGTTAGAGACACACAGTTTGGTGGCTACATGAGATTAGCACAATGCTAATGATTAGCATTCTGGATGATTCTGGTTTCACGCAGAAGCAGAAAGTCTTTAAATGTGACATCATAATTATTTGATTTAAATCAAAATAGTTATTACTATGGACTGAAATAACACATTTCATGGTGGAAACATTTTTGACCTCATGGCCCTGCCGTACCGCTCTGTGATTGGCTGTTTGTGACGGCATTGCTTCACCTGTGAGGAAAACGATCAGAAGACAAACGTCCTCGTTCTCTCCCGTTTCCTTCCTCTCCTTCCTTCCTTTCCTATCCTCCTTTATTTCCTTTCCTTCCTCTCCTTCATATCTTCCTTTCCCTGCTTCCTTCCTTTCCTTCTTTCCCTCTTTTCCCTCCTTTCCTTCCTTCCCTCCCTTCCTTTCCTTCAAGTTGTTTCCTGGTACTGAGGGAGGAGAATGTCAAACTTTAACTCCTCCCTCTCTGCTGATTGGCTGTTAGTCAGTCTGACCCTCAGCCAATCAGCTGGCAGCTTCAGGTGAGCCTTCTCCAGAAGGTAAAAACTGACCTGCAGGTTCCTGCAGGATCTGATCTGAGGTCTGTGGTCTGACGTGTCACTTCCTGTCTGTTGTGTCCTGCAGGAGGAACTGGCTGAGGAACGTGGGCAGCCCGAGCTCGCGGATCGACCGGACCGTCTTCTCCAACGAGAGGGACCTCTCCAAGCTGGAGATCCACGGCTTCTCCACCAGACACTGAGGCCTGACCCTGACCCTGACCCCTGACCCCTGACCGTAACTCCTGACCCCTGACCCTAACCCCTGACCCTAACCCCTGACCCCTGACCGTAACTCCTGACCCTAACCCCTGACCCTGACCCTAACCCCTGACCCTGACCCCAGATCCTGACCCCAGATCCTGACCGTAACCCCTGACCCTGACCCTAACCCCTGACCCTGACCCTAACCCCTGACCCTGACCCTAACCCCTGACCCTGACCCTGACCCTAACCCCTGACCCTGACCCCAGATCCTGACCCCAGATCCTGACCGTAACCCCTGACCCTGACCCTAACCCCTGACCCTGACCCTAACCCCTGACCCTGACCCCAGATCCTGACCGTAACCCCTGACCCTGACCCTGACCCCAGATCCTGGCCGTAACCCCTGACCCTGACCCTAACCCCTGACCCTGACCCTAACCCCTGACCCTGACCCCAGATCCTGACCGTAACCCCTGACCCTGACCCTAACCCCTGACCCTGACCCTAACCCCTGACCCTGACCCCAGATCCTGACCGTAACCCCTGACCCTGACCCTAACCCCTGACCCTGACCGTAACTCCTGACCGTAACCCCTGACCCTGACCCTAACCCCTGACCCTGACCCTAACCCCTGACCCTGACCGTAACTCCTGACCCCTGACCCTGACCCCAAACCCCTGACCCCTGACCCTGAGATCCTCATGAAGATTGAGAAGTTTCTGTGGACAAACTGGCTCATGTCGGAACGTCAGTCTCTCCTCTTCTCTCTAAAAACTGAATTTGTTGGCAAAAAGGTTAAATTAGCAAAGAAACGACTGGAACATCAGTGATCATCAATGTGGAACATCAACGCATGCAAAGAACAAAAATAATCTTCCACTGATTGAAGTCATATATTTAAGCATGACTGTGATGGACTGGCCACCTGTCCAGGGTGTTTCACTGCCTTCGCCCTATGAGCGCTGGGATTGGCTCCAGCAACTCCCCGCGACCTTAGTGAGGATAAGTGGTTTAGAAGATGAATGAATGAATGAATATTTAAGCATGAGCTCGGTGATGCTGGATCAGATTTCTTGTGTTTCTTGTGTTTGTGAAAAAAAATAAAATCTCTAGATATCGGCTGATGACTGTGAAACCGTCCCGGGACACTCAGCCTCTTTGAATCCAGGACGCTGTGAATGGAATCAGGAACTTTACTGAAGAATTTATGTAAAACAAAATGTGCAGAGAAAATCAAACGTCTCATCAGGGTTTCATGTGGCTATTAATAATCAATATAGGCCAGATTGATCACTTTACCCCCAGAGGTGCTGATGGGTCACAGCACCTGCTGGGGAACCTGGACAACACCAACCTTTCCAGTCACGGATGAAGACCACTGAGGGAGAAATAAAGTTATTTATTGAACTGACAGACTTGTTTGTGCAGAGGCTTTATTTTCTGATTGATTGATTGATTGATTGATTGATTGATTTGAGACAGCACACAGACAAGACAGTTTATAGGTGGAAACAAGACTTTATTTAATTTTTATAAGGTGCTGAGTTATCACAGCAGCAGTCAGCTG
>NC_043980.1:247500-254322 GCF_902150065.1 Myripristis murdjan | reverse complement strand
TGTTGGGTGGTTTTGGGTGGTTTTGGGTAGATTTGGGTAGATTTGGGTAGTGTTGGGTGGTTATGGGTGGTTTGGGTAGATTTGGGGTGGTTTTGGGTAGATTTGGGTAGTGTTGGGTGGTTTTGGGTGGTTTTGGGTAGATTTGGGTAGTGTTGGGTGGTTTTGGGTAGATTGGGGTAGATTTGGGTAGTGTTGGGTGGTTTTGGGTAGATTTGGGTAGATTTGGGGAGTGTTGGGTGGTTTCGGGTGGTTTGGGGTAGATTTGGGTAGTGTTGGGTGGTTTTGGGTAGATTGGGGTAGATTTGGGTAGTGTTGGGTGGTTTTGGGCAGTGTTGGGCGGTGTTGGGTGGTTTTGGGTAGATTTGGGCAGTGTTGGGTGGGTTTGGGTGGTTTTGGGTAGATTTGGGCAGTGTTGGGTGGGTTTGGGTAGATTTGGGTAGTGTTGGGTGGTTTTGGGTGGTTTTGGGTAGATTTGGGTAGATTTGGGTGGTTTTGGGTGGTTTTGGGTAGATTTGGGTAGTGTTGGGTGGTTTTGGGTAGTGTTGGGTGGTTTTGGGTAGTGTTGGGTAGTGTTGGGTGGTTTTGGGTGGTTTTGGGTAGTGTTGGGTGGTTTTGGGTAGTGTTGGGTAGATTTGGGTAGTGTTGGGTGGTTTTGGGTGGTGTTGGGTAGATTTGGGTAGTGTTGGGTGGTTTTGGGTAGATTTGGGTAGATTTGGGTAGTGTTGGGTGGTTTTGGGTGGTTTTGGGTGGTTTTGGGTAGATTTGGGTAGTGTTGGGTGGTTTTGGGTGGTTTTGGGTAGTGTTGGGTGGTTTTGGGTAGATTTGGGTAGTGTTGGGTGGTTTTGGGTGGTTTTGGGTGGTTTTGGGTAGTGTTGGATGGTTTTGGGTGGTTTTGGGTGGTTTTGGGTAGATTTGGGTAGTGTTGGGTGGTTTTGGGTGGTTTTGGGTGGTTTTGGGTAGTGTTGGATGGTTTTGGGTGGTTAGGAGCAGCTGTTGGAACAGACGTGATGCTCACACTCCTGTTCTGTCACATGAGGACGTCAGCGCCCCCAACAGGGCATATGATCATGTTACAGTTGAATTCAACATAAACACAAAGCCACTGTGCGGAGCTGAGAACGTGACGCGGGTCTGGAGCAACACGTCATAACGTTTCCTAATAATCTGGCATGTTTAGTACCAAAAACCTGCTGAACATAATACAGTTTCACGCATTTCGTGCTAAATGTTTTTTACATTTATCATCCTTGAAAAGAGAAAAGCATAACTCCTGCATTAGCATGTGATGACAGACGTCATAAGTTACTACAAATTGCAGGTAAATGTGTTCAAGCTTTTTCTTACAAAATGAAGGAACATTTTTATTTGTTGTTGAAGGTTATTACAGAATATGATGTCACACCTGTGTGGACTCCAGGCCTGAGCCGCAGAACACAGTCCAACACACACGTGATCTAAATGAGGACTTATCTCTCTATGACCGGGTTCCTCAGGGAACCAGTCAAGGTTCCCCTGTGATTTAAAGGAACACAGTAATAACTTAAAGACCGAGGAGGAAGGAAGACATCCATCATGACAACTTCCTGTCCAAATCGCTTTTCTGTTTAAGAATTTGCACTTCTTAAATCACCTCTGCACCTCCTGAAATAAAAGTGTTTATTTTTTTATTTGTCCCGTTTGTGTCAGTGTGCCGGCTCTGCTGACGAACCCCCGAGGGTTCCTCAGAGACCTCGGACTTTGCAGAGTGTACTCACTCGCAGTTTGCTGGCGTCCTTCCTCGCCTGGCTCCTCTCCCTCAGGCTCAGGATCTTGGTGGACGGATGAAGCCACTTGGCCTCTGGAGGAGGACAGGAAGTCATTTTGGCTCTTGTTTGTTTTGCTTCATGTATCACACTCTCATTTCCCACATTCCTGCGGCCGGAGCGGCTCGCCGTCCGGCGGATCTGAGCTTCCACAGGACGTCCGCTGCCTGATGGGAGCTCAGATGGGATCAGATCCCGCCCAGAGTCACGTGTTCAGCCCCGACGTTCTGAAGGCCGTGACTCAGGCCGCTCTGCTCTCTGCTCTCTGCCTCGTCACTGTATTTCTGCTTTGGTCTGATCTTGTTTGAATGTTTCTGAAGCAGAGCAGCAGCAGCTTTAACAGGAATATCGAGATGTTTCTGCCCAGCCACTGATTATTGATTACTGACCACCAGGCTTATTGATCATCACAGGATCTGATGTGATTAAACTTTAATGATCTGTCTGTAAACTGGGACGCAACAGGAAGCAGAGACGGACAAGACAAATCCAAGTGGAGCAGATTAAAGAGCATATTGCAGGTTAAAATTTTTACAAAATTCATACTTAAACTTGTATGAATATGACCATGTGAAAGGTTAATGCAGGATTTAATATGTTTTACAAGACATAAGGGCACGTATTCAGAGGAAAAAGTGGCCGTTTTGAGCAAAGCGCCTAAAAACGCTCTTTTTCCAACATGGCGTCATATGACGTAACAGGGAGTCGGTCTCCTCAGCTCTGCTCCAGCTCAGTGCGCAGCAGTAGGTGGTTGTGAGTCTGAGCAGTCTTGGTCTAATGAGTTGGTCTGTTTTCAGTAGTTTTACATAGCATTTATTTATCATCATCATGGTAAATTATTGTGTTTGTGCTGGCTGCACAAACTCCAACCTGTCAGGACGTCGGCTCCACCGTTTTCCAGGAGAGAAACTCAGTGCGACCATAAATGACAGCAAAACACAGTAGACAGTCACACTGAGCCTAAATGAAACAAGTTCACATAAATTAGGTAAATAACATAAATAAACAGGCCCTATTGCGTTTTGCTGTCATTTATGATTGAGTTTAGTTTCTCTCCTCTCCTCTGTTTGACCGCGAGCAGAGCTGAGCGCTCCGTGTGTCTCCACGGAGCGAAGCAGAGCAGAGACAGTGAACAACTCCACTCTTTACTGTAAAGGGCTGCTCACACAGGGCAGTCACATTACCTAAAGCCATCGCCCCGGGAATGCACGTCATCACGTTGAAATACGACAACAGGCATGGTCCAGTGTCATCACAAATCAATATAGTTCAAATACATTCATCATGTCTTCTTTTTAGCTAAAAGACGTTTTTGTTTCTCTTAATCAGACATGGGATGTTTATTTACCTTGACAGTTTCGGAGGTAACTTCCTCCTTCAGAAAGGTCCCACTGACAGCTGGAGCAGGATGTCAGCTGCTACTTTAAACCGGGTGGCGGCGCACACCGGCCGGCCCACCTGAGGCCAGCTGGCACCGCGCCCACCGGGTCAGGTCTGCCGGATCTGACAGGTGCGCGGCGCACACAGACTGCCATATATACCTTTCATCATAAATCAACTTTTGTTTATACGCGGCTGCAGCAGCACGACAGCGACAGACGACAAGGCGGGGGCTTTAAAATCAGTTCATTGTTTATCAGGAAGCTGTTTATCTCTCTCTCTCCTGCGGTAACGGTAAAGTGCTATACGACGCAGTGTGGAGTTATATGATGCAGTGCGAAATACGACTGATAGAAGCTCATTAGTTTCCGTTATGGGTAAGTATCAATACTCCTGCTGGCAAACTTTACAGTGTTGTGATGTGAACACAGTGTTAGATAACGCGTGCTAACGTTCATAGATAAATGCGTATATATCTCCAAGCTAACCCTGGTCACCTGCCCGGTCCTCCACTGGTTCTCCTCGCAGCACAGCTCAATCTCTCTGTCCGTTATTTCTTCTGACTCTAGTCTGTTCCTGGTCTCTTTGACGCCTAACAGGCTTGTAATTATAAGGCTGTGGTCCATCATATTGATATGAATACACATTCACAGCCTCTTCAGTGTCACAGCTAGCATTAAGATCCATTATATTCCTACTGTTCAAACTGACCGCACTCCCTCTTCCTACGTCACTTCCAGTTTAGCTTTTTCAGATGCGGAAGTAAAATTCTGCCACAAAAACAACTCCAGAGGTCACTGTACAATATATATATATATATATATATATATATATATATATATATATATATATATATATATATATGCATATTTCAATGAAAATTCAGTTCCCACATCATTTTCCTACACACTGATTCACTGGAGTCTCCAACCTGCAATATGATCTTTAAACACAGAAGCTGCTGACTCAGCAAGCAGCTGAACTGCAGAGAGCGTCCACTGCTTAGGGTCAGTGTGCAGCTACAACAGGCAGCAAGCAGCAGGCAGCAAGCAACCATCAGCAAGCAGCAGGCAGCAAGCAGCAGGCAGCAGGCAGCAAAGAGCAGGCAGCAAGCAGCAGGCAGCAAAGAGCAGGCAGCAGGCAGCAAAGAGCAGGCAGCAAGCAGCAGGCAGCAAAGAGCAGGCAGCAGGCAGCAAGCAGCAGGCAGCAGGCAGCAAAGAGCAGGCAGCAGGCAGCAAAGAGCAGGCAGCAAAGAGCAGGCAGCAGGCAGCAAAGAGCAGGCAGCAAGCAGCAGGCAGCAAAGAGCAGGCAGCAGGCAGCAAGCAACAAGCAGCAGGCAGCAAAGAGCAGGCAGCAAGCAGCAGGCAGCAAAGAGCAGGCAGCAGGCAGCAAAGAGCAGGCAGTAAAGAGCAGGCAGCAGGCAGTAAAGAGCAGGCAGTAAAGAGCAGGCAGTAAAGAGCAGGCAGCAAGCAGCAAACAGCAGGCAGCAAGCAACAAGCAGCAAGCAGCAGGCAGCAAACAGCAGGCAGCAAGCAACAGTTTAACAAGAAACTATTCTCCAAGTGCAAAGTAACACTACAACAACTACCATCAGTACTACCATCAGTACTATAATCAGTAGTACCATGAGTACTGCTGTGAGTACTATAATCAGTAGTACCATGAGTACTGCTGTGAGTACTATAATCAGTACTACCATCAGTACTACCATCAGTACTATAATCAGTAGTACCATGAGTACTGCTGTGAGTACTATAATCAGTAGTACCATGAGTACTACCATCAGTACTATAATCAGTAGTACCATGAGTACTGCTGTGAGTACTATAATCAGTACTACCATCAGTACTACCATCAGTACTATAATCAGTAGTACCATGAGTACTGCTGTGAGTACTATAATCAGTAGTACCATGAGTACTACCATCAGTACTATAATCAGTAGTACCATGAGTACTGCTGTGAGTACTATAATCAGTACTACCATCAGTACTACCATCAGTACTATAATCAGTAGTACCATGAGTACTGCTGTGAGTACTATAATCAGTAGTACCATGAGTACTACCATCAGTACTATAATCAGTAGTACCATGAGTACTGCTGTGAGTACTATAATCAGTAGTACCATGAGTACTACCATCAGTACTATAATCAGTAGTACCATGAGTACTGCTGTGAGTACTATAATCAGTACTACCATCAGTACTACCATCAGTACTATAATCAGTAGTACCATGAGTACTGCTGTGAGTACTATAATCAGTAGTACCATGAGTACTACCATCAGTACTATAATCAGTAGTACCATGAGTACTGCTGTGAGTACACACCGTCACGTCCTTTAATAAAACAGAGATCCTGATGCGGCGGTCAGCCGGCCAGGTGTGGTGCTCCTACCTGCAGACCTGGTCCTCTCCAGCCTTGGCTCCTTCTGCGTCTCCTTGTGGCCGGGCGGCGGGGCGGGGCCGGGCGGCGGGGCGGGGCCGGGCGGCGGGGCGGGGCCAGGCAGCTGGGTGGGGCCGGGCGGCGGGCAGCTGCAGGAGCACAGCACAGAACCATCAGGCCGCTTTCACAGCCCAGCAGAGACGGGACGTCCCGGTCAGGCATCTGAGCCCAGCCTGAACATCTACAGCAAAACTTCACTCACACCTTTTCCACCAGAGAGGCTCCAGGGCGGGTTCACAGCCAGAGCCTCACTCAGCACCACTTCTTTGGTTTCCCACCGCCCAAGCACCGCCAAACCAGTTCCAAACTGGTTCCAAACTGGTTCCAAGCAAGAACCAACTTGGAGCAGGGGCTAAACAGGAGCCAGAGAAAGAACCGATGACGCGACCCACCACGTCATTGGTGGGCGGGGCTACAGACCCAAACAGGAACAGCGAATGGTGAATGCTGTAATCGTATAGTTAAGCAATAAGCCCCTAGAAGCCGCGGGTTACACTGATTTTACAACAGCATGGAACGCGGCTCAGCCAATCACACTTAAGGATGGGAAGCACCTGTTTATAACTAAACATAGTCGTCATTCGTTCCGACCACAACGAGCCGGCAGTAACCACGTTTCTGCCTCTGGATCAGTGCAGGCGTGTAAAGACACGAGCAGGGTTAGCATGGCTCATAAACCCAGATCCTGCTGCTCCTGTTTGGGGAAGCAGCCTCACCCCGACTCCCTGATCAGCCTCAGCCTCAGTCTCAGCCTCAGCCTCAGCCTCAGCCTCACCCCGACTCCCTGATCAGCCTCAGCCTCAGACTCAGCTTCAGTCTCAGCCTCAGTCTCAGTCTCAGCCTCAGTCTCAGCTTCAGACTCAGCTTCAGTCTCAACTTCAGTCTCAGCCTCAGCCTCAGCCTCAGCTTCAGACTCAGCCTCAGTCTCAGCTTCAGACTCAGCCTCAGTCTCAACTTCAGTCTCAGCCTCAGCCTCAGCCTCAGCTTCAGACTCAGCTTCAGTCTGTCTCAGTCTCAGCCTCAGCTTCAGTCTCAGTCTCAGTCTCAGTCTCAGTCTCAGTCTGTCTCAGTCTCAGCCTCAGCCTCAGCCTCAGTCTCAGCCTCAGCTTCAGTCTCAGTCTCAGCCTCAGTCTGTCTCAGTCTCAGCCTCAGCCTCAGCCTCAGTCTCAGCCTCAGCCTCAGCTTCAGTCTC
>NC_043980.1:235000-242500 GCF_902150065.1 Myripristis murdjan | reverse complement strand
AATCACCTGAACCTGAGCCGCCTGAGCCGCCTGAACCGTCTGAGCCGTCTGAACCGCCTAAGCCGTCTGAACCTGAACCGCCTGAGCCGCCTGAACCGTCTGAACTGTCTGAACCGTCTGAACCGCCTGAGCCACCTGAGCCGCCTGAACCTGAGCCGCCTGAGCCACCTGAACCGTCTGAGCTGTCTGAACCGCCTGAGCCGTCTGAACCTGGACCGCCTGAACCATCTGAACCGCCTGAACGGCCTGAAACACCTGAACTGTCTGAACTGTCTTAACCTTCTTAACTGCCTGAACCTGAGCCGCCTGAACCACCTGAACCTCCTGAACCGTCTGAAACTTCTGAACCTGAACCTTCTGAACTGTCTGAACCTGAGCTGCCTGAACCTGAACCACCTGAACCACCTGAACAGTCTGAACCGTCTGAACCTTCTGAACCGTCTGAGCCATCTGAACCTTCTGAACCACCTGAACCTTATGAACCCTCTGAAAATGAACCACCAAAACCGACTGAACCTTAACCGCCTGAGCCGTCTGAACCTGAACCGCCTGAGCAGCCTGAACCATCTGAATCGCCTGAACCTGAGCCGCCTGAACTGCCTGAACCACCTGAACCGTCTGAACCGCCTGAACTGTCTCAACCTTCTTAACTGCCTGAACCTAAGCCGCCTGAACCACCTGAACCGTCTGAACCTTCTGAACCTGAACCTTCTGAACCGTCTGAACCTGACTCGCCTGAACCGTCTGAATCGCCTGAACCCGAGCCGCCTGAACCGCCTGAACCTGAACCGCCTGAGATGCCTGAACCGTCTGAACTGCCAGAACCTTCTGAACCTGAACCTTCTGAACCACCTGAACCTGAACCACCTGAGACGCCTGAACTGTCTGAACCGCTTGAACCGCCTGAGCCGCCTGAACCGTCTGAACCGCCTGAACCTTCTGAACTGCCTGAACCGTCTGAGCCGTCTGAACCTTCTGAAACTGAACCGCCTGAACCGTCTGAGCCACCTGAACCGCCTGAACCGCCCGAACTGCCCGAACCGCCTGAACCGTCTGAGCCGCCTGAAGCGTCTGAACCACCTGAACCTTCTGAACCGTCTGAACCTTCTGAGCCGCCTGAACCGTCTGAACTGCCTGAACCTGAGCCGCCCAAACCGTCTGAACCGCCTGAACCTTCTGAACCGCCTGCACCGTCTGAACCTTCTAAGCCGCCTGAACCTGAGCCGCCTGAACCGCCTGAACCATCTGAACCTGAGCCGCCTGAGCCGCCTGAACCGTCTGAGCTGTCTGAACCTGAACCGCCTGAACCATCTGAACTGCCTGAACCATCTGAGCCGCCTGAACCACCTGAACCGCCTGAACCGTCTGAGCCGCCTGAACCACCTGAACCACCTGAACAGTCTGAACCGTCTGAACCTTCTGAACCGTCTGAACCTTCTGAACCACCTGAACCTTATGAACCCTCTGAATATGAACCACCTGAGCCAACTGAACCTTAACCGCCTGAGCCGTCTGAACCTGAACCGCCTGAGCAGCCTGAACCGTCTGAACCGCCTGAACCTGAACCGCCTGAGCCGCCTGAACCGCCTGAACCGCCTGAACCGCCTGAACCACCTGAACCGCCTGAACCGCCTGAACCTGAACCGCCTGAGCCGTCTGAACCTGAACCGCCTAAGCAGCCTGAACCGTCTGAACCGCCTGAACCGCCTGAACCTGAACCGCCTGAGCCGCCTGAACCGCCTGAACCACCTGAACCGCCTGAACCGCCTGAACCACCTGAACCGTCTGAACTGCCTGAACTGTCTTAACCTTCTTAACTGCCTGAACCTGAGCCGCCTGAACCTCCTGAACCGTCTGAAACTTCTGAACCTGAACCTTCTGAACTGTCTGAACCTGAGCCGCCTGAACCTGAACCACCTGAACAGTCTGAACAGTCTGAACCTTCTGAACCTTCTGAACCTTCAGGTGGGAGAGTGAAGAGGAGCGAGGAGGCACAGGTGGGGGAGTAAGGAGGCTCAGGTGGAGGAGCGAGGAGGAGCGAGGAGGAGCGAGGAGGAGCGAGGAGGAGTGAGGAGGCTCAGGTGGATCCTTTGCAGAGGTGCTTCCAGATTGAAGGATGTGGCTGTAACCTCACAGCAGGTTCAGTTGTTGGTGATATTTTTCCCTTTTCTCCTGAAAACATTTATTTATTTTGTTTGTTTGTTTGTTTGTTTGTTTCGCTCTGTGGCTGACAGGTGAAATTGGCCGTAAGTGTCTGACGGCGAGCGAGGAGGCCTGCCGCCTCGCCTCCTCGGCTCCCATCTTCCGTGGGCGGGGCTAGGACACGAGGAGAGGAGGCAAGGAGAGGAATCGAGGATGTACAACTGAAAAATGAGAAAGGCCCACAGCCTGAAGCAAAGGTTCCTAGCGGAAACACAGCCTTAAACAAAGGTTCCTAGCGGAAACACAGCCTTAAACAAAGGTTCCTAGCGGAAACACAGGCTGAAACAAAGGTTCCTAGCGGAAACACAAACTTAAACAAAGGTTCCTAGCGGAAACACAGCCTGAAACAAAGGTTCCTAGCGGAAACACAGCCTTAAACAAAGATTCCTAGTGGATGAACAGCCTTACAGAAAGGTTCCTAGTGGAAAAACAGCCTTAAACAAAGGTTCCTTGTGGAAACACAGTCTTACAGAAAGGTTCCTAGTGGTTCCTAGTGGAAACACAGATTACAGAAAGGTTCCTAGTGGTTCCTAGTGGAAACAGCCTTACAGAAAGGTTCCTAATCCCAGCTGCTTACCTCCGTGGTGTTCCGTCTTCATGTGGCTGGACGACGACCACGCTGACCACCACTGACGTACGCAGGAGGTCGATCATCTGTTCATGTGACAGGGTCGCCACGGAAACCTTGCAAATTTCCACCAATCGGCAGCCGGGGCGGAGACCGGCCTGCCAGGCGAAGCCAAAGGACTCGACGTCGGCCACCACGCCTTCGAAGTTGACGTGGAAGCCGAGCTGTCCGAGGCCGTTCCTCCGCAGCGTCATCTCCACCGCCGCACAGCCGCGAGTCACCACCTGCAAACAACATCCAGCCGTCACCACGCCACTTCCTGTCAATCTGTCTGCTCCTGCCTCCGACTGTCTTTCCTCTTCAAACACAAACACCAACATCTCCCACGACAGAGGGGAGCAGAAGACTAACTATTCCTGTCGGATGATGAGGAAGAGAAAAGACAGAAATGTTTGTTTTTTGAAATGCAAAATATTACGGAGGTTTTTGTTCTTTAGCGGTGTAATCCAGGCGTGTCACACAACACTGACGAATGGATTCAGCGTGACAAGATTAAACACAACACATTTTTGTATTTTGAACATTTCAAAAACGATTTATAGTTTAAACTATTTCTCAGTGTGAAATCCTCTGATCTGATCGACCCTGGCGTCAGAGAGCACTTTGGCATTTTCTCATTCCAAATTCACACAAACTGTAAAGCAGATCTGCTTCAGAAAAAACAGTTTTGAAATTTGTGTTCATGGCAGGAAGAAGGAGTGTTGCTGTGAGGATTTTATTTACAGCCGGGACTCTTCTCTCCTTATAACTGATTTTATAAATCAGTGCCTCTTCTAAAGACAGAATGGATGTGAGCCTCGGCAGGATAATGAGCACCTGGCCCTCAGTCATTAACACTGTGAGCACATTAACTCATTAGCGTGTTAGCTGTGACACGCATTTCTCTTCAGTTATGAAAATGTAAAACTACATCATTTTAGAAGTTAGAACCTTTGAAACGGTTGAAGACTGAAGTCAGGCCTCTGGCCCAGCTTTCCTGATGTCTTGTGTGCAAACTTGACATTTTGAGTTCGAGTTCCTCCTCCAGTGGACACGAGTGTGTTCACCAGCTGTCATTACAGTCTGTCTGACAGATTTGGAGATACGCTGTCTCCCTGCCAGCCAGCAAAAATCTGTGGTTATATTCTTTGCCTGACAGAAATCTGACGCTGTATGAGTTTTGCTTCATAAGACGTGGCTGCAGCAGCCTTTGGGTTTGACGATAAACCCTGTCATCTGAACACCTGATCACATCAATCAGCTGCTCCGTCCACACCAACTTTTCTCCACTTTGCTCTTCCATCTGCACCAAACCACAATTTTACACCCACAGAACAGCTTCTCAAAATGCTCTGGAAAAAACAAAACAAAAAAAAAACAGCAGCCTGGCTGGGATGGGAAACAGCTCTCTGCTCATAAAGTCAGGGCGGGAGATATTTCTGCTTTCCAAACTTTGGAGAATCATCTGTGCACACATGACCTGACACTTGATGCTGCTGTGAATATTTCATGTCCCTGGAGGAACAATACTCTGAATATTTTCCAAAAACAAATATTTCACCGATCAGAAAGGATCTCTGTGGCCCCAGAAACAGCGGCTGATCTGGAGTTATGAGACTTACGCTGGCCTTTTTATCTCGGGAAAAAAACAAAGAGAGTGATATGAATGCTTTGGCGTGATTGGAGGTGGAGCCTGATCCAAAAAGTCTGAGGACCACTGTCCCACACACCCTCCCTAATTAATCAAAGGGTGTAACTCAGCACTCTGAGACTTGGTACATGTTCCTCCCTGCACTGTATATATCTCCACTGTGTTATGTAAGGGTCTAATTCTTGTTTTTCTATGTGTTATTTTGTGTAGTTTGCCTGCAGACCACATTTCCCCTCAGTGAAGTAAACTGAGCGGACCCATGTCAACATGTTAATTATGTTTTATGCCATGTTAATGGACACATTACAAAGTGAACTCTGCTAACCAGTCATCTTACCTCAAGCCTCTGAGTGATTTCTCGAACGTCATCCCAGCATCCCTCCTGGGCGGAGAAGACAACACACTCGCTGCGCTCGTAGAACAGTTTGACGGCGGCGGGCGTGGCGCTCCAGCCGAGGACGTCCCGGCAGCAGCAGCTGAACACCACCTCTCTGGACGCCTCCTCGATCAGCACCACAAACTCGTTGGAAACGGCCAGGAGACAGCCGATATCGATCGAGCGGCTGAAGTCGCGGGCCGCCACGGCCCAGGTGATGGCGCCGGCGCTCTGCAGGTGGGCGTTTCTCCGAGGCCGGCTGCGTTCCTTCTTCTTGCCCGCCAGAGCGATGAAGCTGAACCTGGAGGCCGAGCAGTCGAGCGGCGTGGCTGAGGTGAAGTTCTCCGCCAGGTCCTTCAGGTGCTCCTGCCTCGTGCGCATCGCCATCGCACGGAACTTTTCGGACTTGTGCGCCGCGTGCTCGGCGTTGATGATCTTCGTGAGCAGGAAGTCTCTGAAGGCGGGCGAGCTGGGGAACATCAGCCCCGCCGGGATCGGAGGGCCAAAGGACGGCACGTCTTTCGATTTGGTCACAGCAACGCTGAGGACACACAGAGAGGAGGAACTGAGAACGTCAAACACACAGCGCACCTGCACCTCTGACCTCTGACATCTGACCTCTGACCTCTGAGCTCACCTGTAGCACACGTGCTCTGTGCACGGGCTGTGCACGCGCACGATGATGAAGATGTGCTGGCAGTGGGAGCGGATGTTTCTGGGCGTGAAGGGCAGAGCGCCCGGCTCCTGGAAGATGACGGTGACGATGTCGTTCCCAATGTGGCGCTTTCGCAGGAGCTGGAGACAGACAGACAGACAGGCAGGCAGACAGGCAGGCAGACAGACAGACAGACAGACAGACAGACAGGCAGACAGACAGGCAGGCAGGCAGGCAGACAGACAGACAGACAGACAGGCAGACAGGCAGGCAGACAGACAGGTTAATGTCGTCAGTAGAAAAACATCTTGGTGAAATATACACACACACTGTACACACACACTGTACGTGTACAGTGTTATACACACTGTTATACACAGTGTGTATAACGTCCTGTCAGAGTGCAGGTGTAGTGGGAGGGGCCGTCTGGGGCCCAGAAGCTGAGGCGGGCTGAGCCTCTGTATTGTGTGACGTGTCGGTGAGGTCGGCCTGCTGTCCATCAAACTGACAGACAGAGGAGATTAAAATGCTGAGAGGCGCCTTCATACGTCCTCCTGCCCATCTGCGGGACGCGGGCCGGACGCCGCGTCTCGCCTCACGGCCGGACGCCACGGGCGGGACGGGGATCAGAGCTCAGAGGATTAAAGCTCATCACCATCAAATCCTCTGATCGTCCTAATCAGGTGAGACGCAGCTCGTCACTGCAGGACTCCAGCTGTGGATTATCATCTGCACGGCTTTAATGAAGATAACACAAGGCAGGGATTAACCTCTGCATCAGTGCTGTCTGACACACACACACACACACACACACACACACACAAACACTACACTGATATGGACAACCTGCACAGCCAGTCAGCCTAAAAACAACACAGTGATTTTCCTCTCTCTCTCTCTGGACTCCTGCATCAGCCTGGGACACACCCTCCAACCTCTTCAAAAACCTGCAGTCACCCTGTACCCTGCACCACCCTGTTTACACACACACACACACACACACACACACACACACACACACACACACACACACAGACTTTCTAGAAAAGTGCTTTTTTAAGGCAGTGGTACACTGTTAGTACTGTGATCAGTACACCGCAGTATCTGTGCTGTGGGCCAGTCAGGCGATCAATACAGTCAGATAGGTCAGATCAATATATGTGAGATAGGTCAGATCAATACATGTGAGATAGGTCAGATCAATACATGTGAGATAGGTCAGATCAATACATGTGAGATAGGTCAGATCAATACATGTGTGATGGGTCAGATCAATACATGTGATAGGTCAGACCAATAGCTGTATGTTAGTGGAGGCAGACGAGCAGCAGAGGGGAAGCCCAGCCTGACTGCAGCTTCTGCAGCCTTCAGCCACACAGTGATGTCATCACTGTGATGTCATCACTGTGATGTCATCACTGTGATGTCTGGGTGATCCAGCCCAAAGACAGCAGACAGCTACAGGAGGTCTCACTGGCTTCAGCGGTGAGTCTCTAACTCGTTTCTGTCCACGTTATTTAACTCTGAGCCGAGCACCAAGCATCAGGATGCAGAGCGTCTCTGCAGCTCCACAGCACCGCACGCATTTTAACCACCACTCATACTGTGTGGCTTCAGCTTCATGCAGCCGTGCAGCAGCCGTGCAGCAGCCGTGCAGCAGCCGTGCAGCAGCCGTGCAGCAGCCGTGCAGCAGCCGTGCAGCAGCCTGTGAACATGCTGTGGTCTCAGGAGAGGAGCAGCCTGCAGCCCGACTTCCCCTTTAAGTCTTTAGAGAGTGAAGACTTTAAAGACCTTAGAGACTTTAAAGACTTTAAAGACTTTAGAGACTTTAGAGACTTTAGAGTCTTTAAAGACTTTAGAGACTTTAGAGACTTTAGAGACTTTAAAGACTTTAGAGACTTTAGAGACTTTAGAGACTTTAGAGTCTTTAAAGACTTTAGAGACTTTAGAGACTTTAGAGTCTTTAAAGACTTTAGAGACTTTAGAGACTTTAGAGACTTTAAAGACTT
>NC_043980.1:200000-227500 GCF_902150065.1 Myripristis murdjan | reverse complement strand
ATCTGTGATGTCCACATCAAACAAAAGATAATAATCCCAGTAACATTAATGATGCTGATGCTGATGCTGGCGGCTCGCTGACTCACAGCCTCACGAGGCGAGGCGACGTCACGCTCTCTGACATGACTGACATTTGAGCGCCTTAACGTGCCTGAAGGTCAGAGGTCACATGACCTGACAGGAAGCAGCAGAAAATATAACAAACAGAGCCTGAGGTCGACACACAGCGCGCTGCTGACCCGTGAACAAGCTGCAACACGCTGCAACACGCTGCAACATGTTACCAACACGCTGCAACATGTTACCAACACGCTGCAACACGCTGCAACATGTTACCAACACGCTGCAACACGCTGCAACATGTTACCAACACGCTGCAACACGCTGCAACACGCTGCAACATGTTACCAACACGCTGCAACATGTTACCAACACGCTGCAACACGCTGCAACACGCTGCAACACGCTGCAACATGTTACCAACACGCTGCAACACGCTGCAACATGTTACCAACACGCTGCAACATGTTACCAACACGCTGCAACATGTTACCAACACGCTGCAACATGTTACCAACACGCTGCAACATGTTACCAACACGCTGCAACACGCTGCAACACGCTGCAACACGCTGCAACATGTTACCAACACGCTGCAACACGCTGCAACATGTTACCAACACGCTGCAACATGTTACCAACACGCTGCAACATGTTACCAACACGCTGCAACATGTTACCAACACGCTGCAACATGTTACCAACACGCTGCAACACGCTGCAACATGTTACCAACACGCTGCAACATGTTACCAACACGCTGCAACATGTTACCAACACGCTGCAACATGTTACCAACACGCTGCAACACGCTGCAACACGCTGCAACACGCTGCAACATGTTACCAACACGCTGCAACACGCTGCAACATGTTACCAACACGCTGCAACATGTTACCAACACGCTGCAACACGCTGCAACACGCTGCAACACGCTGCAACATGTTACCAACACGCTGCAACACGCTGCAACATGTTACCAACACGCTGCAACATGTTACCAACACGCTGCAACATGTTACCAACACGCTGCAACATGTTACCAACACGCTGCAACACGCTGCAACATGTTACCAACACGCTGCAACATGTTACCAACACGCTGCAACATGTTACCAACACGCTGCAACATGTTACCAACACGCTGCAACATGTTACCAACACGCTGCAACACGCTGCAACATGTTACCAACACGCTGCAACATGTTACCAACACGCTGCAACATGTTACCAACACGCTGCAACACGCTGCAACATGTTACCAACACGCTGCAACATGTTACCAACACGCTGCAACATGTTACCAACACGCTGCAACACGCTGCAACATGTTACCAACACGCTGCAACACGCTGCAACATGTTACCAACACGCTGCAACACGCTGCAACATGTTACCAACACGCTGCAACACGCTGCAACACGCTGCAACATGTTACCAACACGCTGCAACACGCTGCAACACGCTGCAACATGTTACCAACACACTCTGCTGCTTATGGAAATCTGGATCAATACATTTGAATATTGACTGTATATGTATGGTGTAAATGTACGTAAACATGAGGATAATTTATATAATGCACTGTAGTTATGTGTAAGCTCATCTGCTGTATTAGAGTCCTGTCGATGTACATGTCTGCTAGAGTATAAACACACAGGACACACACACACACACACAGGATGTGTGTGTGTGTGTGTGTGTGTGTGTGTGTGTGTGTGTGTGTGTGTGAAAGCTGCAGAGTGGGTGCACCTGAGATTCAGCCCCTCCCACTCATTTAAGCCCCTCACCTGAGATTCAGCCACTCCCCCTCATTTAAGCCCCTCCCACCCTGACACAATGGAGCAACAGGAAGTGCAACGGTGCCAAGTGGACAGTTATTAACTCTGATCAGTTAAAATAAAACGATTAATTTTAGTCATTTAAAGAAAATGATGAACTCTGACCAGATAAACAAATCAGATGAGTACCTTTGTTGAGGAAGAACCTGCGGTAGTAGTACGCTCCCCGGTCGACGTGCTCGATGGTGTAGCGCTGCATCAGGTCGCAGGGGGTGGCTGCATGCTCTCTGGACGCCTCCAGGACAGAAACACCAGCGTAGGTGCAGAGTCCGCTGGCTGCAGTTTCATCTCCGCCGCTGTAGGTGGCGCCTCTGGGCCGCGTCAGGGCCAGTTTCCTCTCCACCTCGCCTCCGATCTCATTGCGAAAGAAAGGGCAACTGAGCACCAGGTTGTTGCTCTTTCCGTCTCCTTCGTCGGCTTCCGTGTTCATGTGGCCGAGCTCATCGCAGCCGCCGGCCGCGAGCTCGATGACGGGTACGGGAAAGACGGCGTCCCTCGACCCGGGCTGGCCTCGGGATGCCGCCGAGGCCCCGGTGGTGGTGTTCTTCCTGCGTCCGAGGTCGGCTCGGTTGGCGACGGCTTCGCTGATGTTGAAGAGAACGCTCTGCACGTCGTAGTGCGAGAAGCACTTTTGGAAGGTCAAACCGCGGCCGCCTCGCCCGTCCTCCTGCTCGGCATAGTCGCCGTCACTCTTCACGCTCCTCAGTCGGCGGAAGATGGAGGTTTCCGTCTTGTCCGATTTGGTGCGCTGGAGGCAGGCGCGCTGTCTCTCCCGGCTGTAGAGCAGAGAACTGTCCACTGTAGTCGTAGCCTGGGATGCACACAATGTTCCCCTGGGCAATTTGGGTGGCGGTCTGCAGACTCGGGGAGAGCGAGGCGTTGAGGCGCAGAGGCTCAGAAAACCTCTGTGGAGGCGGGGCACTGGGCTGCTCCGCCCCCTCCAGCTGGTACGCCCTTGCCGTCACACGGCCCTCAGAGGACAGACCCTGGCGCTCCAGGGAGGACGTGCTGCCGTACTCGCGCCGCAGCGTCGCCCCTGTGTTGGGGTTGACAGAGGTGTGGTCGATATCTTCAGCTCCAATGTCGCTGATGGTGACCTCGCTGTTGCTCCTCTTGATCCTCGCCAAACTCCTCATCGGGGAGTGGCTCAGCAGGTCGCACAGCGGGTATCTGCTCGGCAGGAACGCCGAGCCAGCCAGCAGGTCCTGGCTCTTCCTGAGCGGAGCGCCAGGCGTTTGGAAGCTCGGGATGAGGCTGTCGAACCTTGGGGGCGGCTGCGCCTCCCAGACGTCCTTCCGCTGAGGCCAGTCGGACACTCGAGCCCGGACGCCCATCTTGGGCATGGCGGGCGCTCCCTGTACGTTAGAGATGGGCGGTCCCATCCTCAGACCTTGGAGCTTCTTGTTGAAAAGGTTTTCTGACTGCATCAAAGGAAAAGAGTTCTGCTCATAATTTCCTGTCCTGAAGCTTCCGGCTGTGTTCACACCTGCAGCTGCTGAGGGACGAAGGTCTGAGGTCCATGAGGTCCATGAGGTCCAAGAGAATCATGAGGATCATGAGGTCCATGGTCAGGCGGGTTCAGGGACAGGAGGCCCGTGCAGCCGGCGTGGAGCTCAGTGAAGCCACTCCGCCTCCATCGACACAAACTGAAACACACAAAGAACAGACTTCAGACGTTTTCATGAATCAACCTGCTGATTCTGCAGCTGGCAACCATGAAGGGTGAGAGGGTTAGAGGGTTAGAGGGTTAGGGTGAGAGGGTTAGGGGGTTAGGGTTAGAGGGTTAGGGGGTTAGGGTGAGAGGGTTAGGGTTAGAGGGTTAGAGGGTTAGAGGGTTAGGGGGTTAGGGGGATAGGGTGAGAGGGTTAGGGTGAGAGGGTTAGAGGGTTAGGGTTAGAGGGTTAGGGGGTTAGAGGGTTAGGGTTAGAGGGTTAGGGGGTTAGAGGGTTAGGGTTAGAGGGTTAGGGGGTTAGGGTTAGGTGACTGTGTCACTGAAACTCTTTTATTCCGAACTGTTAGTTTTCCTGTGGGAATCACTTGTTTACTGTGTGTGAACATCAACACTAACTTTGTTCTTTTGCTTTGTTTGACTATCACAAACAACAAAATACAAACAAACAAAAATACAAACCAAAGCTGTAGTTATGACACATCTCTCATCACACACACACACAGCCCCTAACCCTGGGAATTAACAAGCCTAGATATTAAACACACACACACACACACACACACCTCCCCCAAACCTACTGAAACACACTGTATATTATATATTACATTATATTATGTTATATTGTATGGTAATATTTTAAATTATAGCACAATCACCATGACAGTATGTTACAATACGATACAATATGTTACAATTTTGTTTTCTTTAAAGATTATTTTTTGGCATTTCTGCTTTATTTCATAGTGACATCAGAGAGAGACAGGACAGGCAGGGGAGGGAGGGGGGACGACCTGCAGCAAAAGGGCCTGAGGTCGGATTCAAACCCAGGACGCCGCGATCAGGACTCTGCTTTAACAAGTGGTACGCACTCTACCGGCTGAGCGCCACAGTCAGTTTTGAAACAGGGAGTGACTGTCCTGTCTGGTTCAGGTTTAAGATTTTTTTGAGTTTAACACCTGAAAGTCTCAGTCTTGTTCCTTTTTAATTATTTCCAGCAACTTCCTGCCACAATCACCACACCCATAATTACCGCCCTTAACTCCTCACCGCCTGATAACAACTTCCTGCCCGATTCAGCCACCAGACACTTTCGCCTCAACAGGAAGGAAGCAGCAACTGATACTTGTTATCTGCTGCCTGCTTGACCAGCACCCTGACCAGCACCCTGACAGCACCCTGACAGCACCCAGCACCCAAACCAGCACCCCAACCAGCACCCAGCACCCAAACCACCACCCTGACCACCAACCAGCACCCAAACCACCACCCTGACCAGCACCCAACACCCCGACCAGCACCTTTACCAGCACCCCAACCAGCACCCAGCACCCAAACCACCACCCTGACCAGCACCCAGTACCCTGACCAGCAGCCCAACCAGCACCCCGACCAGCACCCTGACAACAACCAGCACCCCAACCAGCACCCTGACAGGCCTGGGTTCTCACTGAGTGAGAACAACAAACCAAACTATGACAGGACAGTTTCAGTGGAAGGTGCATCAGCAGCCGTTTTTTTTAACAAAGTCACAGTCTCCTGTTAATTACTTGACCATTTGTTGTGTGTGTGTGTGTGTGTGTGTGTGTGTGTCTGTGTGTGGCATGTGTTGTGTGAGTTCTGTCTAAGAAAACTGAAGACCTAATTGATTTTCATGGTTTCACACAATAATCCACATGCACATAACAAACTTATCAGAAGTGATCAGAAATGAAGACAGAGAAATAACCCAAAATTAGAAAGAAATCAGTAAAAGTTTATTAGAAAAATTATTATTTTTTTTTTTTAAATGCTTTTTAAATGACAAGAAAAATACATTTCTAATGACTGAAATGATCTAGAAGAGCTGGAGGACCCCTAGGGGCTTCTGGGCCCTGAACTTCTACACAGTCAGTCTGTTCATCAATCTGACCTCTTCCCCCTCAGTTTTATTTTATAAGAAAACAGAAGGAATTATTACATTATATATAGTTTAATTATGTGTATGATACTTCATTGTATATAGTATATTTATATTATGTATAATATACTGTATTTAATATCAAGTATCACTGTATTATGTATATTATATATAGTATAATTATATTCCCCCTTCAATCTGAAGCTCTGTTTCCTCCACAGTTTATAAGTTCACTGAAACACAGACCGGCTGCTCTGAGGTCAATCAGTCAGACAGAGGCCGAGGGGCGAAGGTCAACAGTTCATCTCTAAGTCTCTAATTGGTTTAAGTCCTTCCACTTAAAAGAAGTCTGCTTGTTTAAGTGAAGTTTAGTAGTAGAAGAAAGTGTTGCAGGATCAGCGGAAACAACAACAGGAATTACAGCAGAAGCTAAAGGAACAACAACAAGAACAACAACAGGAACAACAGCAGGAACTACAGCAGAAGCTAAAGGAACAACAACAGGAACAACAACAGGAACTACAGCAGGAACTACAGCAGAAGCTACAGGAACTACAAGAGGAACTACAGCAGGAAGAACAGCAGGAACTAAAACAGGAACTATGGCAAGTACTACAGCAGAAGCTACAGGAACTACAACAGGAACTTCAACAGAAACAACAACAGGAACTACACCAGAAACTACACCAGAAACTACAACATGAACCACAACATGAACTACAACAGGAACAACAATTCAATTCAATTTTATTTGTATAGCGTCAAATCATAACAAAAGTTATCTCAAGGGGCTTTACAGAACCCCAACAGATAATCCAAGGACCAAAATCTACCCCAAGAGCAGCACAGGGAGACAGTGGTGAGGAAAAAAACTTTTAATAGGGCCAAAAACCTCAAGTAGACCCTCGGCTCTGGGTGGGCGGTTGTCTGCCTGGACCGGAATCAGAATCAGAATCAGAATCAGAATCAGAATCAGAATCAGCTTCATTGGCCAAGTTCACATACAAGGAATTTGACTCCGGTAAACTTTGACTCTGGAAGGGTTGAGAGGTGGACAGAGAGAGAGAGAGAGAGAGAGAGAGAGAGAGAGAGAGAGAGAGAGAGAGAGAGAGAGAGAGAGAGAGAGAGAGAGAGAGAGGTGGACAGAGAGAGAGAGAGAGAGAGAGAGAGAGAGAGAGAGAGAGAGAGAGAGAGAGAGAAGGGGAGAGGAGAGAGGAGGGAGGAGGGAGGAGCAGGAACAACAACCGGAACTACAGCAGAAACTACAACATGAACTACAGCAGAGACTACAGGAAGAACAACAGGAACTACAGCAGGAAGAAACAGCAGGAACTACAACAGGAACTTCTGAAACAACAACAGGAGCTACAGCAGGAACTACAGCAGGAACTACAGGACCTTCAACAGGAACTACAGCAGAAACTACAGCAGGACCTACAGTAACTACAGCAGGAACTACAGCAGGAAGTACAGGACCTTCAACAGGAACTACAGCAGGAACTACAGCAGGACCTACAGGACCTTCAACAGGAACTACAGCAGGAACTACAGCAGGAACTACAGGAACTACAGCAGGAACTACAGGACCTTCAACAGGAACTACAGCAGGAACAACAGGAACTACAGCAGGACCTACAGGAACTACAGCAGGAACTACAGCAGGAACTACAGGACCTTCAACAGGAACTACAGCAGGAACAACAGGAACTACAGCAGGAACTAAAAGAGAGGCAACAGGAACAGAAGCAGAGCAGAGGTCAGCCGCTGGCAGACATGAAGGTCAGTGAGGAGAAGATGTTCTTCAGGGTTTGCTCCACCAGTCGAGCTGATGCATGGTTCTCTCACAGCCGATATCTGACTGTATCTTGTTCCTCTGTGTCGCTGTGCTGCTCTGAGCCCTGACAAACCCATCAAATCAAACTCCTCCCACATGCAAAGTGAACACTAAATAAAACAGATTCTGATCATAATATTTTCATGCTGCAAATTCACAGAATTGTGTTTTATATATATATATATCTATATCTATCTATATCTATCTATATCTATATCTAGATATAGATATAGATAGATATAGATATAGATATAGATATAGATACACACACACACACACACACACACACACACACATATATGTACATGAGATGAAGAAAAAGGCCCTGAAATGTTCTGTAAAACTAAAACTCTCCAATGGAACCAGAATAACAAATTAATATAATTATTACAGTGTTGAGTGAAACAGTTGACAGTAAGAATGAACAGTTTAATGACCAGACTAAAAAACACAGCTGCTTCAGTGTGATGAGGTGAGACTGAGACTGAACAGGCGGAGGAAGACCAGGTGTGAACCTGTCACCACCTTCATGCTGCTCAACACAGCACACCAAGAACCAGAACCAGACCAGAACCACAACATGCAGTAACACTACATACAACATGTAGTATTACTGCAGTTTAGATCCGTACTGACAGTGGTAACAGTAAAAATCAGATCTATGCAGTGTGATGTCTGTGATTTTAGACGAAATGCTCCTTTAATATCAACTCAATATCAGCCCTGAGTGTATTCAGGCCGTGAGATTCACTTTCTGACACACACACACACACACACACACACACACACACACACACACACACACACACACACACACACACACACACACACACACGCAGTAACATGTAAGCAGTTTGTCTCACCGGGCGGATCCTGCTCGGAACTAAAATCCGTCAAACTTCAGTTTGTGTCTTCACTTCCGGTCCGGGTCCGGTTCTGTTTGAGTGTGAGAGCTGCAGCTCGGTGTGTGTTCTGTGTGTGTGTGTGTGTTCTGTGTGTTCTGTGTGTTCTGTGTGTTCTGTGTTTGTCGGAAATAAACTCCTCTTTGCCTCGGTGTGCCTGGCTCTGCTCCGTGCTGCCTTCAGGGACCGCTGGGAAACGCCGCGCTCTCTTTCTTCTTCTTCTTCTTCTTCTTCTTCTTCTTCTTCTTCTTCTTCTTCTTCTTCTTCTTCTTCTTCTTCTTCTTCTTCTTCTTCCGAGGCAAGAGTTTCTTCTTCAGAAAAAATGTTTCGTCAAAAAAATATTAAAAGTGGTCAAAAAATAGATACATAAGTAAAATCTCCAGCTGACTGCAGTTTTTCCGTCAGTCACGTGACTGATGTTTTATTAATAAAACTCAACTCAAAGTTACCCAGAGAAACAGAACAGCAGACAGGTAATGAGCAGACAGGTGATTCAGCAGCTGTGTTAGACTCCACACTCTGAGGGGCCGTTCCTGTATGCCTTCGGTCTTCACAGTTCCCACGGGCCCTGAATGCAGCAGCAGTAGCTCCGCCCCTCCAGGTCTGCTCCACATTCACATTCAAGCGCATCATTGTCAGGCTAGAAAACAGTTTTAACGCCGCTCCTTCCCTCAGCAGCCCGTGCCTCTGTGATATCCTCTGTGATATCCTCTGTGATATTCTCTGTGATATATTATGTATAAATGCGCTGCTGCTTTCATGTCACTGATTTTTTTTTTCTCTGCTTGTTTTTTCCAAAGTTTGGACTGAATTTTCTCTCAAGCCGGAACATGTGAACACATCTGAGGCGTTCAGGGACCCCCGGAGCTGCCGGAGAGTTTCTGAAGATCAAAACAGTCGCTCGGTGACGTCACGGACGGGCACAACAGAGCCGCGTGACTGAAGTGACCGACGTCAATCAAACAGCAGAGAGGCTCAGATTAAAGACGGGAGCACAGCGCCACCCAGCGGCGGCTGCCGGAACTGACGTCACAGAACTGTTTCAGACATGTTTCAACAGAAGCTGCAACACTGAATATTTGGATATTTTGTATAAAAATGTTTACAGATCATTCGAAGTTTCACTGTTTTAACATTTTAATTGAAAACATTTTAATTGACTGCACAACAGAAGAGGAAGTGGATGTTTCATGATTACACCCTTTATTAATTAATTAATTAATTTATTTATTTATTGAAAATTCTCCTCTTTTGTGTTTTATGTTTCCTGCCAGTAAACCCTGTCAGTTTAAATGTTTTCAGCCTTTTCCCTCAAACTGTGGCAGCAGCTGTACTGTGCTGCCCCCTGCTGGACGAACAGAGGAACAGCAGCGGCCGGTGTGGCACTTCTTTTCCAACAGTAAACTCCATTATTTAGTTAACTGGTGATTTTTATTTAAGGCTTAAAGTAGACACAGTTTTTTTCATCATGAGGATAGTTTTATTTGACTGTTTTCATTAATAATAATTATGATACATAACACAACACAACTGATGAAGCCCCTTGGATAAGAGGCCAAACGTCTTCCTAAGACAAATACAAGTCCAGTTGCCTACGATTCAATGTGCCCAAAGAGAACGATGACCTGGATAAATGAGAATATCCATAAACATAACACATTTAGTGGGACATTAAAAATATCACAAAATCCCACATTTCTTAGTTATTAACCAGGCCGCCTCCTGAAGGAAGTGGCAGAGGAAACCGCCGGCGCTGAGTGGAATATCAAATCCAAGAGAGAACAGGAAGCATCGAAACTGAAGGCAAAGAGTCTGCAGAAATCAGGCCATAAGGGAGTTTGTGTGTGTGTGTGTGTGTGTGTGTGTGTGTGTGTGTGTGTGTGTGTGTGTGTGTGTGTGTGTGTGTGTGTGTGTGTGACAAACAGAAGTTCAGCCAAAACAACAACCAAGATGATCTGCTCTGTGAAGATACCAGAGTCCAGAGGTGAGCTCAGGATGGCTCAGAAGATGTCTGGACAGACATTTAGAGTGAATGTGAGGGTTTATTCACACGACCGGACCGTAAAGCCTGCAGTGCCGTCAGCGATTCACCCAGAAACATCCCCGTGGCCCTGAGAGGGAATGAAAACAGATGGAAAGCAAAACAGACTGAACCCACCAAGTGACGACTGAGGCAAAACCCAAAAACATCAGGATATGTCCTGATCCCAGGACTTAAAGAAAGCAGTGGGAACAGTGGAGGAAGGTTGAGGTGTTCTCAGCAAGGCTGCCAGCAGATCCAGCCAGATGACCTTTAACCTCAGGCGGGGTCAAGTCTGAGACACTTCCTTCTGGAGTTTCATCAGAGGCGTTTCAGAGGCACCTGGTCAGTGTGACGGACGATGTTCTGGGCGAAGACAGAGTCACAGGTTGAAAATGCTGTTGGGCCAGCTGAAAGGCATAACCTTGAAACTAAACAGACAAAGTCAGACTTGGTGAAATCAGCTGCACGGGGAATCCGCTGAGCAAGGACGGATTCAAAGCTGACATGGACAAAGAGCGAGCCATCCAAGAAAAAACCTGAACCAGAGGACAAATCAGGACTGCAGAGATTCAGGGGGACGGAGCAAATTCATCCCAAATCTCCAGGAAGTGTGTGAGCGCTCAGAAAGCTTTTGGAAGAACCTGGAGGGAGAAGCCATGTTGGAGTATGAACACCCAGGAGCTCCTGACAGCAGGGAGGCCAGGGCCACATCCCGACCAACATCCAGCCACTCCTGTACAGTCCCTACCAACAGACACACTGTCCGTCAGTGTCTAGTCAATGCTGATGGTACACAAAGGCTTAACAGTCGCTCTCTGCTACAAGTCCCGCCTCTAGCCTAATATCGCTCATTGATTGGCTCAGCTGTTTCCTGCTAATGTGTGATTGGCCGCCCCCGCTGTCACTCCATGTGGTTGTAAAAAGTGTGTGTTGTAAAAAGCCAGGACGGGTCCCAGAAAAAGAAAAGTGGACATAAGAAGTTTCTTTAGAAGTCAAAGTGGAAGAAAACAGGCCCACTTTATTTATTATATTTCAGATGTGGAGTTGATAATAATGGTCATAACAATAATAGTCAAATGAGCGACTGATGTTTTTCTTCACTGTTATTTCGTCAGGTGGCAGTTAGAACAATAGTTCAGCTTCTTTGAAATGAGAGCTTTTATCAGGCACATTGGCCTGCTGTCTCTAGGGAGGCAGGAATGATCCATTTTTACTAACCATGATTTAAAATAATAATAATAATAATAATAATAATAATAACTTTATGTGTATAGCACCTTTCATAGAAGAATTGCAGCTCAAAGTGCTTCACAATAAAAAGAAGAACATTTGAAAACACATTAAATAAAACATTAAAAAGAATAAAACACAGCACAGGGTGGAATTAAAAAGAAAAGGCTAAAAATTGAAATAAAATTTGAAATAAAACAAAAGATGCAAATAAAACAATAAAAGACAACAGTGTGGAATAAAATAGGAGCTAGTTAAAGGCTAGATTGAAAAGGTGGGTTTTTAATCTTCTTTTAAAGATGTCCAGTGAGCTGGCTTACCTGATGTCTAAAGGTCGTGTGTTCCAAAGCTTAGGGGGGTAAGTAATAAAGGCGGCATCCCCAGTTTTCTTTCGACTGTTGTAGGGAACCAATAAGCAGCAGACGATCACAGTGTTCTTTGGGGTGCATAGCCAGTAAGGGAGTTGGCCATGTAGCTCGGTCCCAGCCCATGAAGTGCTTTATATACAAGTAGGAGAACATTAAAGTCAACTCTAAATGTTACAGGGAGCCAGTGTAGGGCAGCTAAGACCGGACTAATATGCTCTCTCTTCCTGGTTCTGGTTAATAAGCGAGCAGCAGAGTTTTGGATGAGCTGAAGTCTGTCAGTGGTTTTCTTTGGGAGGCCAGTAAAAAGTACGTTACAGTCATCAAGTCTGCTTGAGATAAAAGCAGGTATTAGTTTTTCAGCATCTTTTTGATTTATAAATGGTCGCACTTTAGCGAGGTTTCTAAGGTGGAAGAATGATGTCTTCGTCACCTTATTAATGTGAGACTTGAAACTAAGATCTGGATCCAATACAATGCCAAGACTTGTAACCTCAGATTTAATCCTGGCAGCCAGTTTCCCCAAGTTAATGGACAGCATCTCTCTTTTTGTTTTGGGGCCAACTAACAGGATCTCTGTTCTGTCTTCATTTAGCTTCATTAACTTCATTAACTTAATTTAAGAAGTTATCGCTCATCCATTTGTTCATTGTCATGAGACAGGTAGTGATGGAGTTTATTGCTGTAACATCATTTGGTTGGGCAGAAATATACAGTTGTGTGTCGTCTGCATAACTGTGAAAACATACATTGTGCCTTCTGATGATGTCACCGAGTGGCAGCATGTATAGTGAGAAAAGTAATGGACCAAGGCAGCTCCCTTGTGGAACTCCATAGCAGCTGTCCTGTTCCCCAGACACATGATCTCCCAGTCTGACGTAAAACTTTCTCCCTTTGATGTAAGCTTTCACTGACCAACCAATTTTTCAAGGCGATTGATTGAAGATGTCATGGTCAGTCGTATCAACGCGGCGCTAAGGTCTAAGAGGATAAGAATTGAGACTTTATTTTCATCATAGTTCAGTCTGAGGTCGCTGACGATGTCAAGCTTATAGAACTGTAGAGCCTCAACAACACAGATTTTTTTTTCAAATAAGAGCAAGACACTAATCTGTTTGTATTTAGGTGTTTAGTGTCAAACGTATTATATTTTATTATATTTTATTTATGTTTATGTACGATGTTGTTGATGTACAGTATGATGAACAGTTGCACTAAAGACGAGAACTCTGTTAAATTGCCTGCTTGTCTTTAGTTGCCTTTAACTTACAATATTACAGAATTATTAAATACTTGTAGTCAGTATAGATATTCAGATATGCAATATAAACATTAATGTCAGTCCATGAATAGTTTTATTTTCTGATTGTGATCATTTGCTTGTTTATTTGATCAGCTCTAAATGACATGAAATTGCAGTCATAAATGCAAAAAACATCAGCTTTCAGTGGCGCCGCCTTGGAGCGCTTTTACATCCCCACCAATGTCAAAATCAAACCTACGCCCTCGCCTGACAGAGTCTGTGTGGCAGAGCCATCAATCATCATCTAACCCTGCAGAACACTGCGATGCCCTGGTGTATATATCATGTACGTACCATTTTTACATGTTCTCAGTTTCTTATTTCTGTATATATTGTTGTAACATCATTATAAGCTTATTTTTACAAGTTTCTGTTGCAAACAAAATGCAATCAAATTTTCTTTTCTTATCATTTCAGTTATGCTTCTATATTGCAGTTGACGAAATTTCTCCTCAGGATCAATAAAGTGTTTCTGACTCTGACAACCTGAGGCTGCTCACACACACACACACACACACACACACACACATATACACTACTCAGAAAAAGTTAGGGATATTCGGCTTTCAGGTGAAATTTCAGGATGAACCTAAAATGCATTATAACCTTTACAGGTGAACTTAATGTGACCTTCTGTAAACTTTTGAATGCACATGTCCAACTGTTCAATGTTTCAGTACTTTTGCACAAGTTGCTGTTCTCTAACAAGGAGCTTAACGGCAAAATTCACATCATTTGTTTGATCCATGAATCAACCAATAAATTTCCTGGTTCAATTAGAATTGGTATTTAAACAGTCCTCCTCATTATGCTGTTCACATCTTGACATCATGAGACCAAGACGACACGTTAGTACAGAACTGCCCTAAACTTTGTGAATGGTACAGTGACAAGCCCATACTACCTGAATAACATCATTATTCCAGTCATTGTGCCCCTGCATGAACAACACAGGCCTAATTTCATCTTCATGGACGACAATGCTCCAGCTCATCGAGGTCGTATCATTAGGGAACGGCTGCTGGAGACTGGGGTACCTCAGATGGAGTGGCCTGCACTTTCTCAGACCTGAATCCCATAGAAAACCTATGGGATCAGCTGAGTGGCCGTGTAGAGGCTCGGAGCTCTGTACCCCAGAACCTCAATGTCCTGAGGGCCGCCCTTCAAGAAGAGTGGGATGCCATGCCTCAGCAGACAATAAGTCGACTTGTGAACAGCATGAGACGTCGCTGTCAAGCTGTAATTGATGCTCAAGGGCACATGACAAGTTATTGACACTGACATTTTTTGTTGTGGTATACCCACCACTGTTGTTGGCTTTTGTTTCAAGAAATTGTTTGAGATGAGGAAATCACCAGTGTATGCTTCTGCTTAAATGCCCTACTTTCATGATATAATATCACTGTAGCGTGAACTTTTTACATTTTCCGTAAATTTCACCCAAAAGCCAAATATCCCTAATTTTTTGTGAATAGTGTATATATATAGTCGACACAGACAGCCTGAAGGAGTGGTCCCATGACAGGAGGAGCAAATCTACAGATGGAACAGGAGACACAAACTGAAGAGAACGGAAACCTTGATGTTCCCAAAACAAAATGAGATAGATCTACCACATCTGATGGAGAACAGAGAGCAGAACCAGAACAAACAGGACCAGAACAAACAGAACCAGAGCAAACAGAACTAGAACAGACAGAACCAGAACAGAACCAGAACAAACAGAACCAGAACAAAAGGAACCAGAACAAACAGGACCAGAACAAACAGAACCAGAGCAAACAGAACCAGAACAGACAAACCAGAACAGAACCAGAACAAACAGAACCAGAACAAACTGGACCAGAACAAACAGAACCAGAGCAAACAGAACCAGAACAGACAGAACCAGAACAGAACCAGAACAAACTTGACCAGAACAAACAGAACCCCTAGAAGGTGAGCAGCTCGTGCTGACACTAAACCCAGCAGCAAGAGAAGATGCTGAGCTCCTGATAAAAGTGTAAGAACATCTTGTTCCATTAGAACTGTAAGGGGTTCCCATGAGGAACAGAGAACAAAGACAGAGACGGTGGAATAAAAAGTGGAACAGGAGAGGGAGACGGCACTGTGCTGTGTACCGGGGTTACCAGCACGTGGAGCTGTAACACAGCCTGTGCTGATCCCTGTGTGATGCAGCTCAAGGATTAAAGGATTCAAGGATTCAAGGAACTTTATTGTCATACCAGCTCACATTTACATGCTAGTGGTACGAAATTAGCTCACAGGTCCTGGTATAAGCCTAAATAAATAAATAAAGCAAGGTAAAAAAAAAAAGAAGTGTAAATATAGAATATAAGTATATATAGAATATAGAATATACACTACTCACAAAAAGTTAGGGATATTTGGCTTTCGGGTGAAATTTACGGAAAATGTAAAAAGTTCATGCTACAGTGATATTATATCATGAAAGTAGGGCATTTAAGTAGAAGCATGCACTGGTGATTTCCTCATCTCAAACAATTTCTTGAAACAAAAGCCAACAACAGTGGTGGATATACCACAACAAAAAATGTCAATGTCTCAATAACTTGTCATGTGCCCTTGAGCATCAATTACAGCTTGACAGCGACGTCTCATGCTGTTCACAAGTCGACTTATTGTCTGCTGAGGCATGGCATCCCACTCTTCTTGAAGGGCGGCCCTCAGGACATTGAGGTTCTGGGGTACAGAGCTCCGAGCCTCTACACGGCCACTCAGCTGATCCCATAGGTTTTCTATGGGATTCAGGTCTGGAGAAAGTGCAGGCCACTCCATTTGAGGAACCCCAGTCTCCAGCAGCCGTTCCCTAATGATACGACCTCGATGAGCTGGAGCATTGTCGTCCATGAAGATGAAATTAGGCCTGTGTTGTTCATGCAGGGGCACAGAGACTGGATTAATGATGTTATTCAGGTAGTATGGGCTTGTCACTGTACCATTAGGGCAGTTCTGTATTGACTAGACACACCTGCCCACACAGTAACACCACCACCACCAAAGGCTCGTCTGGTGACAACAGTGGCTGATGCATAGGGCTCTCCTTGACGTCTCCAACATCGTTGGCGGCCATCATTTCTGCTCAACATGAATCGGCTTTCATCAGAGAACAGCACTGAGGCCCACTGGTCCCTCGTCCAGCGTAAATGCTCCCTGGCCCATGCAAGACGATGACACCTGTGCCTGGTGGTGTGGTCAGGTACCCTTGCAGGTCGTCTAGCACGCAGACCATGCTGATGTAAACGGTTTTGAATGGTCTGACGTGACACTTGGGTGCCTCTCACCTCCCTTAAACATGCCTGGAGTTGAGTGGCATTCATCATCCGGTTCCACAGGGCACTGTTCACAATGAAGCAGTCATCAGTGTGGGATGTGGCCAAAGGACGTCCACTTCTATGCCTTTCTGTGACTCTTCCAGTCTCTCTGTATCTCTGTTGCAACCTGCTGATGACACTCTGTGACACTCTAAGCTCAGTGGCCACTTCCGTCTGAGAACATCCTGTTTGAAGCCTCGCAATGGCGAGGTGCTGCTGATCAATTGTTAGGTGTCGTCTTGGTCTCATGATGTCAAAATGTGAACAGCATAATGAGGAGGACTGTTTAAATACCAATTCTAATTGAACCAGGAAATTTATTGGTTGATTCATGGATCAAACAAATGATGTGAATTTTGCTGTTAAACTCCTTGTTAGAGAACAGCAACTTGTGCAAAAAGTACTGAAACACTGAACAGTTGGACATGTGCATTCAAAAGTTTACAGAAGGTCACATTAAGTTCACCTGGAAAGGTTATAATGCATTTTAGGTTCATCCTGAAATTTCACCTGAAAGCCGAATATCCCTAATTTTTTGTGAGTAGTGTAAGTAAAAACAGTATATATAAACAATATGTGTGAATATAAACAGTATGTATAACTATAAACAGTATATATAAATAAATATAAACAGCGTATGTAAATATAAATAGCATATATATAATAAATATAAATAAACTGCCTATGTATATAAGTAGTATATGTATAATAAATATAATATATATATATAAACAATAAATATAAATAAAAATATAAACAGCCTATATAAATATAAACGGTATATATATATATATATATATATATATATATATATATATATACAGTACAGGCCAAAAGTTTGGACACACCTTCTCATTCAATGCGTTTTCTTTATTTTCATGACTATTTACATTGTAGATTCTAACTGAAGGAATCAAAACTATGAATGAACACATGTGGAGTTATGTACTTAACAAAAAAAGGTGAAATAACTGAAAACATGTTTTATATTCTAGTTTCTTCAAAATAGCCACCCTTTGCTCTGATTACTGCTTTGCACACTCTTGGCATTCTCTCCATGAGCTTCAAGAGGTAGTCACCTGAAATGATTTTCCAACAGTCTTGAAGGAGTTCCCAGAGGTGTTTAGCACTTGTTGGCCCCTTTGCCTTCACTCTGCGGTCCAGCTCACCCCAAACCATCTGGATTGGGTTCAGGTCCGGTGACTGTGGAGGCCAGGTCATCTGCCGCAGCACTCCATCACTCTCCTTCTTGGTCAAATAGCCCTTACACAGCCTGGAGGTGTGTTTGGGGTCATTGTCCTGTTGAAAAATAAATGATGGTCCAACTAAACGCAAACCGGATGGGATGGCATGTCGCTGCAGGATGCTGTGGTAGCCATGCTGGTTCAGTGTGCCTTCAATTTTGAATAAATCCCCAACAGTGTCACCAGCAAAACACCCCCACACCATCACACCTCCTCCTCCATGCTTCACAGTGGGAACCAGGCATGTGGAATCCATCCGTTCACCTTTTCTGCGTCTCACAAAGACACGGCGGTTGGAACCAAAGATCTCAAATTTGGACTCATCAGACCAAAGCACAGATTTCCACTGGTCTAATGTCCATTCCTTGTGTTTCTTGGCCCAAACAAATCTCTTCTGCTTGTTGCCTCTCCTTAGCAGTGGTTTCCTAGCAGCTATTTGATCATGAAGGCCTGATTGGCGCAGTCTCCTCTTAACAGTTGTTCTAGAGATGGGTCTGCTGCTAGAACTCTGTGTGGCATTTATCTGGTCTCTGATCTGAGCTGCTGTTAACTTGCCATTTCTGAGGCTGGTGACTCGGATGAACTTGTCCTCAGAAGCAGAGGTGACTCTTGGTCTTCCTTTCCTGGGTCGGTCCTCATTTGAGCCAGTTTCATTGTAGCGCTTGATGGTTTTTGCGACTCCACTTGGGGACACATTTAAAGTTTTTGCAATTTTCCGGACTGACTGACCTTCATTTCTTAAAGTAATGATGGCCACTCGTTTTTCTTTAGTTAGCTGATTGGTTCTTGCCATAATATGAATTTTAACAGTTGTCCAATAGGGCTGTCGGCTGTGTAGTAACCTGACTTCTGCACAACACAACTGATGGTCCCAACCCCATTGATAAAGCAAGAAATTCCACTAATTAACCCTGATAAGGCACACCTGTGAAGTGAAAACCATTTCAGGTGACTACCTCTTGAAGTTCATCGAGAAAATGCCAAGAGTGTGCAAAGGAGTAATCAGAGCAAAGGGTGGCTATTTTGAAGAAACTAGAATATAAAACATGTTTTCAGTTATTTCACCTTTTTTTGTTAAGTACATAACTCCACGTGTTCATTCATAGTTTTGATTCCTTCAGTGGGAATCTTCAGTGTAAATAGTCATGAAAATAAAGAAAATGCATTGAATGAGAAGGTGTGTCCAAACTTTTGGCCTGTACTGTATATATGCTTGTCCCTTCTGAAATCCACCACCATCTCCTTAGTCTTTTTCACGTTGATGCAGAGGTTGTTTTCACTGCACCACTGCACCAGGTGTTCCACCTCCTCTCTGTATTTGGACTCATCGTTGTTGATGATGCATCCCACTACTGCTGTATCATCCGCAAACTTCACTATATGACAGCTGGGGTGTCTCGCCGAGCAGTCATATGTCAGCAGAGTGAACAGGAGGGGGCTCAGCACACAGCCCTGTGGCGAGCCAGTGCTGAGGGTGATGGAGGAGGAGACGAGAGAGTGGAGAGTGGAGGAGAGAACAAGCAAACATAGTTCAGTCTGCCACCAGGTGTCACCATACACACACCTGTGTTTCCCCCCGGCATCACTGTGGACCAGTCCAGCCCCCCGCCTTTTCAAAGTAAGAGTCTTAGCTTTGGACTGTATCAGTAACAGGAGAATAACGCCTGCATGTAGCTGCTGTGGCTGGGCGTCCAATCAGCAGAGGACATGCGGCTGGGTGTCCAATCAGCAGAGGACATGCGGCTGGGTGTCCAATCAGCAGAGGACATGCGGCTGCAGAGCAGAGAAGGTAAACATGCATCGCATTTTGCCTACATATTCCACTTTTATTTTTATTTTTTCCTCAATACCCTTTAAAATATTTGGGACAGCAGCTCCATCTGCAGAGCCCGGGGCCGCCAGCTGCTGCCAGCTCTACCTTTCCACAGCAACAGGTGAGTCCAGGTGTGTTCCACATCACAGCTGCAGGTTTGTTTCCAACAGTCTTATGAAGCAGAGCACTCACAACATATTTCTGGCTTTTTGATTTCGCTTCCAGTTGAAGCAACAGCATCTTCTGCACAAGACACGTCCACCTCACCTGTCCCTGCTGCACACCTGCACACCCACCTTACACTATTTGAATAAACAAATGAGGACAATTTATTGTAAGTCAGACATGAAGTCATCATACTTCTAGTTTAGACCCTGAGCCTCACTCCTGCGTTCCTCAGGTGTGGCCTGACCAGGTGAAGCAGCTGCTGATCATTACACAATGTTTGGTATATTATATTGGTAATTGGTGGTTGCCATGGCAGCGCGCATAGACGCAGCGGCTACAGCTCTCCACTCTCGGTGCCATATTATATGTTTTTGTATGTGTGAACGGTTGTGTTTTTAGCTTAAAACACCACCTTATGTTGGGCAATGCACGCGTACAGTCGTCAGCACCTTTTGAGCTTGGGATTGTGCTGCGAGGTACCAATTTCGCCGGACTTTCATCGCTACCAGGACATTCCGGAGGACGCCGTTAGAACACCGGGGTCTCCGTGGATAGTTCTTCCCAGCGACAAGTCCAGGAGGAAATGTAAACAAGCAAAGGAAACAACAGTTATCAGGACCTTTTGAGCTTGGGATTGCACTGCGGGATGCCAATTTCACCGGACCTTCATCGCTGCCAGGACATTCCGGAGGACGCCGAGGCTGCAGGGCCGGTGCGTTGACACGGCTGAAAGGACAGCCCTTTGGGCCGCCGCCTCCCAGCATTTTCCAGCGCCAGGTCCATGGTGAACACGGGATGACGAACTGTGCTTGCACATCCAACAAGTGTTTCCGTGACTGTTGAATTTTTTCTGATATCAGAGACATGGCTGCAGCCATCTATTACTGGACTTGGCTATTCAACTAGCAAGATGCACGATGCTTTCTATTCTCCCCTGCACTGAAAGGACTGAGCCCTAATTTCGTTGCATTATTATACGTATATGATTGTGCAATGACAATAAAAATCTATCTATGTATGTTACCTGCATCGTCAAGTCCTTGTTTTATATCACCTTTCGACTCTTATTCATGCTAGTTAAATCAGGTGGCAGGTAATGAAAACACGACGTGAGGTTAAGAAGTGTTTTTTTATTTTGCATTATTCCAAGTTAAAATGAATACGGGTATAAACAATAAACTGCATATACACTTCTATTGACGAATATTTGTATAAAGTTTTCATTTTCCTTTTCTCTTGCAGAAAGCAGCACAAACTGGAGAGGTCATGGAAACGTCACGGAGCTCTCTCCCTGCCAGCGGCGCTCCAGATGTCCTCCAGCTCATCCTCCGCCTCCTCAAACTGCCAGCGTGCGGGACACACAGCCGAGACCCCCTCCGACGCCCTGCGGGACGCTTCCTGTCCTGCTGCCATCGCCGCGGCGCCATCAGAGCAGATGCAGCAGCCTTCCTCTGAGCAGACCACCACTCGACCGGATCGCCCGCGGGGACCAGAGGAGTTCACCTGCTGCTGCCTTGGAGAGACGTAAATGTGGCCTTTGAGGTCGCAGATCTTGGTGTCGGCGCTGAAACAGCGGTGCTGCTCAGAGGGAGCGTGCACATCAGAAATACTTTGGTGTGTGAGGAGCTTGTCTTCAGCGTCTCTGCGGTCTGATGTTTCCACGGTGGGGCCAGTGGGGACGTCACGCTGATGATCAGCTTCCTCTGTGGCCGAGACTCCGTCCTGAAGATGCTCCTGGTCTCCAGGATGTTCCTCTGGGGTGAGTCTGTGTGTGGCGTCCCGCTGGCTCCGCCCCTCTCTGCTCAGGCCGGACGGCGGTGGGTCAGAACTCTGCCGGCGTGTGAGCAGCTCCAAACTGAGAGTTGACCCCAGAGGGACGCTGCAGCGGCTCTTCTGATCAGATCTCACCTCCGTGGACTTGATGCGACCTCCTGGCACAGTCGCGGCATCGGGGCTGTCGACAGAGACTTCCTGTGTGAGCGCTGAGTTGGTTGTGATGGGCGGCTGCAGCACCGTGTCACCTGGACTCTCAGGTGAGGTGTGTCTGCTGGTCTTGTCCACCTGAGGCCAGGTGTTGGCTCTGCAACTCCTAGTTTCCCTCTCTGTCCTGTAAGCTATGGTCAGGCTGCTCACTCTCCTCCTCCTCCTCCCCTCTTCCCCCCACCGCCACCGCCGGCCGGCTCCAGGCTGAGGCGGGACGCCGCCGGGCTCCCTGATGGAGGGAGTGGGGCGGAGTTGGTTTTAGGGCTGGAGTCTGAACTGTTTCCATCTGGGACTTGAAGAAAAGTTCTGACCTGCAGGAGGGAAGCAGAGGACAGATTTATTTAGCTCTGTATTAAATGTCTCAGTGTCATTCCTGAAGAGATTCGTATCACATCATTTACAAATTGTGTGTCATATTATATGTTGATCACTGACAGATTATTTTAAAATCCTTAATAATGACGGTGGTGAGAGAAGGTTCCGGAGGACACTTAAACATGACGGACATGTATGGACATGCTTGTTGTTGTTGCCACACCAGTTTGCACTTGGACTCATGACATTATTGGAGTCGTGGTGTTGGGAAATGAGCTTTTGGGTTTATTTTAACATTCAGATTCAGATTTAGGTAGGGGAGACTGGGGTAAGATGAGCCATTTTTCATATTTAGGATCACTACATCAAGGCAATCATAGTTTTGTTGCTAACTAACATATCTGCATATATTTCAGGATGTTGTGCATCTCTTCAAACAAACAGAATGAGTGTAAACATAACTGTTTCCATAATATAGCATTTCCAAAAAAAGTGGTCTCGTGGCACAACTTACCCCGTGTATGGGGTAAGTTGAGCCAGGGAGCGGGGTAAGTTGAGCCATATCCCTACTCACCCCCCACCTTCCTCCCCACCTCCATCCCACCCCTCCCTCACCTTCTCCCTCCCTAAATAACAGTCACTTCTTCACATCCATATGTATTTTTTTTTATTAAACACAATTCAGCAGGTACAATAAACAGCTGTTTTAACATGCCTTAAAGTGCGCTTGGGAAGAGAACATGAACAGCTGTGTTTTTGAAAAGAAAACACTACAACACTAGTTTCTTGGTGTCCTTGCTGACAGTAAGGTCAGTTATGAGCATATGAACGTAACACATTTGGTGGCAACGGCCACCATTGGCCGTGGCCCCATGCCCCCATGCCCACCGGGGGCATGGGGGCATGGGGGAGGGTTAATATTTATTTAATATTTTAGACATATAGGCTACAGCCAAAATACACTTACCCTATACACTTAATAAGTAATTGATATTTATTATTTTATTTATTATTTAATATTTAAGACATTTAGGCTACAGCCAAAATACACTTATTAAGTGTATGGGCCTCCGGCTCAACTTACCCCTGGCCAGATGGCTCAACTTACCCCAGAGCTACCATTTTGACTTTTTTAGGCCCCACAGCTAAAATGGTGCACTTTTATGCTAGGTTTATGACCTCATGTTGTAGCTCATAGATACCACAATTCATGTATAAAACAATTTAAAATTATCTATTTTGGTCTTAACACAATTCTCATGAAACTGATGATAGACTAAATTCACTTTTAAGAGTAAAAAATGTTTTTTTGGAAATAAATGTCTAACCACTCTACCCATGTGGTTCTTACCTTCACAGACTCCATGAAATGATGCCTTCCTCCTAAACATTTGGTCACATGATCAGTATTTTTTATCGTTTCCTAGCAACAGGGGGTGGCTCAACTTACCCTTTTGCTCAACTTACCCCAGTCTCCCCTATCATCATTTGCCATCAGGATAATGATAAGCTGCAACAATAATAATAATAATAATATCTGCAATGATATCTGACCCTGTGCAGCGGCTGATCCTCAGCAGCTCTTTGGTCTCTGGCTGTCTGCGGGTCGGCGGTCACGACGAGGCCAGCGGCGGTGGGACCGGGAGGCTCGGCGCCGTCAGCAGAGCCGCCTCGGCGAGGACCGAACGCCACTTTGTTCCCGTTTGGTCCCTGAACAGCTGAGCTCTCCTCCTCTGGCTCTTCAGCTGCTTCCTGTTGGTGAGCTGCCGACTCGTCCGGTGCCGACGGAGGCTGAAGCTGCAAAACACAAAACATTTTGTTCAGAATAACATTTCAAATTTCATTTCAGAATAAAACCATTTTTCTCTCAAATTCCTTGATGTTACCAGAGTTATTATCATAAAGTAATACTTGGTGCTACAAAACAGCAGTACACACATATACACCCGTATATGTGTGTACTGTGTGTACACGTATACAATGACCAGTTCCATTCCAGAGGTTCATCATGCAGTGTCTCAGCTATAGCCTGGAGCCCACTGAACCCTTATTATTTCTGTACGTTATTATATACTATGACTGTCATAGTATAGCAGCATATTTTCATTCTATCATTTTTAAACACTGACGTCCCACCTGGGTTGGATGTGGAAGCTCGTCCCCTGGTGAATCTGGCTCTGTGTGGCTGAGCTGCTCCTTCTGAGCCCTCCAGTGCACCAAAATCCATCCCAGCATGCTTTGCAATTCTTCAGTCCTTTCCTTTATCTGTAGATGAAGAATTTGCAGGACAAAACAGAACATTTTCATTTCACCACCAAGAAAAACAACAACCAGTCTTCTGTGTGGTCTGATTGATTTCCTGCTACTAAAACTGCTGGAGCTGCTGCTGATCTCTGTCACAGCTTTTAGGAACAAAGAGGCTCCAGAGGAGAGTAGAGGAAGTGCAGGGGAATCTGCAGGAAACTGAAATGTCTCTGAGAGAGAACGTACGCTGTCCGCCAGGTGACGTCTGTCTGTGACAAGCCTTCGACCAGATTCAACCAGATCATCAAAGTCTTCAAACTTCTGCTGGATCGCTCGGTCCAGCCGGTCCCACTCCGGCCGACTCAACCTCTGCATCACCGCCTCCGACAAAACACGAGCTCGAGTCTCCTCAGCCCAGGAACTGAAACACACGACCAGGAGAACTTTGACCCAGACTGCCCTAATCTAACCCAGACTAGCCCTAATCTAACCCAGACTGAGCCTGATCTAACCCAGACTAGCCCTAATCTAATCTAGACTGAGCCTAATCTAACCCAGACTGCACTTAATCTAACCCAGACTAGCCCTAATCTAATCTAGACTGATCTTAATCTAACCCAGACTGGTCCTAATCTAATCTAGACTGAGCCTAATCTAACCCAGACTGCACTTAATCTAACCCAGACTAGCCCTAATCTAATCTAGACTGAGCTTAATCTAATGCAGACTGCCCTAAACTAACCCAGACCGGCCCTAATCTAACCCAGATTAACCCAGATTAACCCTAATCTAATCTAGACTGAGCCTAATCTAACCCAGACTAGCCCTAATCTAATCTAGACTGAGCCTAATCTAACGCAGACTGCCCTAATCTAACCCAGACTGCACTTAATCTAACCCAGACTGGCCCTAATCTAATCTAGACTGAGCCTAATCTAACGCAGACTGCCCGAATCTAACTGAGACTGCACTTAATCTAACCCAGACTGGCCCTAGTCTAATCTAGACTAAGCCTAATTTAACACGGACTGCTCGAATCTAACCCAGACTAGCCCTAATATAACCCAGACTGAGCCTCATCTAACCCAGACTGCCCATATCTCACTCAAACTGCCCTAATCTAACCCAGACTAGCCCTAATCTAACCCAGACTGCCCTAATCTAAACCAGTCAGGGATTATTCTTACAAAATAGTTTTGAAAGGAGAAGCGAATCTTCATTTCAAAATGTAAATGTAAATGAAACTGTAGCTTCTGTGTATCAAGAACTAGGCTGGGTCTGACTGGACCGGACCGGACTGGACCGGACCGGACTGGACCAGACTGGACCGGACCAGACTGGACCGGACTGGACTGGACCGGACCGGACTGGACCGGACCGGACCGGACAGGACCGGACTGGACCAGACTGGACTGGACTGGACCCCTCCTGTCATGTGACTCACATCATGTCCAGGTAGGACCTCAGGAAGCCCCGGAGCCTCTCCAGCTGCAGCAGAGCCTCCCTGTTGTCGGCCAGACTGCAGCCCAGCTCCTCCTGGGCCTGCAGGGCCGCCTCCTGCCGCTCCGCCCGCAGGTCAGAGGTCAGCAGCCGCTCCACTTCCTGTCTGACGAGCAGCTGCTCCCCCTGCAGGCGGCACAGGGACATGTGGGTTGATGAAGCTCTCAGACAACATGATGCCGCTGCTGTTTGACAACACCAACAGTCAGCTGACCTCCAGTCTTCGCTGCAGCTCCTGCAGTCCGTCCAGGTCCGACCTGTCCGGCTCACACCTGAGCAGCAGCTCGCTCTCGGCGTCCAGGACGTCCATACTGAGCTCCGCACACCTGGACAGCAGCGCGTTGATCCGCAGAGTCAGAGGCGACTGGACAGGACACAGGACAGAGTCAGAAGACCTGAAGGTTTTTGTGTTTGACTCCAGGACATCACATGTGGTGTTCTGGCTCTGTCTCAATGTGTCTGTAGAGCTATTCAAGATTAGATCTGTGTCAGTAGAGCTATTTGAGATTAGATCTGTGTCTGTAGATCTTTGCAGCGCTGGGTTTTACCTTAGGGCCTTCAGCGTCTTCCTCAGCTTCATGAGGAAGAGTTTACATGCTTGTGGAAGGTGCCAGGATGGTAAGGGTCAGGGTCAGGGGTCAGGGTCAGGGTCAGGGGTAAGGAGTCAGGGTCAGGGTCAGGGTCAGGGTCAGGGTTGGGGTCAGGGGTCAGGGGTAAGGAGTCAGGGTCAGGGGTCAGTGTCAGGGGTCGGGGTCGGGGTCAGGGGTCAGGGTTAAGGTCAGGGGTTAGGAGTCAGGTTATGGGTCAGGGTAAGGAGTCAGGGGTCAGGGGTAAGGAGTCAGGGTCAGGGGTCAGGGGTCAGGGTCAGGGGTCAGGGGTAAGGAGTCAGGGTCAGGGTTGGGGTCAGGGGTCAGGGGTCGGGGTCGGGGTCAGGGGTCAGGGTTAAGGTCAGGGGTAAGGAGTCAGGTTATGGGTCAGGGTAAGGAGTCAGGGTCAGGGGTCAGTGTCAGGGGTCGGGGTCAGGGGTCAGGGTTAAGGTCAGGTGTTTGTCATGTTGTTTACCCTCAGGCTGTGCTCGTGTGCAGGCCTGGCAGACTCCGCCTCCTGGCAGCTGATTGGCTGCAGGCCGGGCTCGCTGTCGTTCAGCCAGCACAGAGTCTGCGGACGCACCGGGACACGTTCAGCTCTACATGACATCATGCACATTTCTCCACCAATCACACGGCACAGAACCGCTGATGAGACTGTGATTGGTTCTGTCCATGTAGTGTTGTTGTTGTTGTTGTTGTTGTTGTTGTTGTTGTTGTTGTTGTTGTTGATGTGTTTACACGTGTTGCACACGATACAACAGAAACACAGGAAAACTAATTAAACAGGAAAAATGTAACGAGGGAAAAAACCTTGTCGGTGGAGGTTGTGGACTGTAGCGCTGATCTGAGCTCAGCTCCGACATCGTCACAGCTGACTGGACCTGCAGCCGCCACTCTGACACACACACACACACACGCATGCACGCACGCACGCACAAACACAAGCACACACGCACACACACACACACGCACGCACGCACGCACGCACGCACGCACGCACGCACGCACGCACGCACACACACACACACGCACGCACGCATGCACGCACGCACGCACAAACACAAGCACACACGCACACACACACACACGCACACACACACACACACACACACACACACACACACACACACACGCATGTTGGTTTACTATACTTGTGGTGACATTTTATTAACTTACATTCA
>NC_043980.1:180000-195000 GCF_902150065.1 Myripristis murdjan | reverse complement strand
TCAGCTACACGTCAACTACACGTCAACAACATGTCAACATGTTAGCTACACGTCAACATGTTAGCTACACGTCAACATGTCAACAACACGTCAACAACACGTCAACATGTCAGCTACACGTCAACTACATGTCAACATGTCAGCTACACGTCAACATGTCAGCTATACATCAACATGTCAGCTACACGTCAACATGTTAGCTACACGTCAACTACACATCAACATGTCAGCTACACGTCAACTACACATCAACATGTCAGCTACACGTCAACTACATGTCAACATGTCAGCTACACGTGAGCTACACGTAAACATGTCAACTACACGTCAACAACACGTCAACATGTCAGCTACACGTCAACATGTCAGCTACACGTGAGCTACACTTAACCATGTCAACTACACGTCAACAACACGTCAACATGTCAGCTACACGTCAACATGTCAGCTACACGTGAGCTACATGTAAACATGTCAACTACACGTCAACAACACGTCAACATGTCAACAACACGTCAACATGTCAGCTACACGTGAGCTACACGTCAACATGTCAGCTACACGTCAACATGTCAGCTACACGTGAGCTACACGTAAACATGTCAACTACACGTCAACAGGTCAACAACACGTCAACATGTCAACAACACGTCAACATGTCAGCTACACGTGAGCTACACGTCAACATGTCAACAACATGTCAACATGTCAACATGTCAGCTACACGTGAGCTACACGTCAACATGTCAACAACATGTCAACATGTCAGCTACACGTGAGCTACACGTAAACATGTCAACTACACGTCAACAACACGTCAACATGTCAACAACACGTCAACATGTCAGCTACACGTGAGCTACACGTAAACATGTCAACTACATGTCAACAACACGTCAACATGTCAACAACACATCAACATGTCAGCTACACGTGAGCTACACGTCAACATGTCAGCAACACGTCAACATGTCAGCAACACGTCAACAACACATCAACATGTCAGCTACACGTGAGCTACACGTCAACATGTCAGCAACACGTCAACAACACGTCAACATGTCAGCTACACGTGAGCTACATGTCAGCTACACGTCAGTCAGGTACACATGAGCCTCACCTTACGCAGTTTGGAACAGGAAGTGGAACTTACACGGATCTGAGCGATGATGTCGTCTGTCTGATCAGCTGATCCTCGTCGCTGCAGAGGAGAAACAATTTAAATTTAAATTCAGACCAATCAGCACGTGAAGCTCCTTCCTGTTTCCTGTGTGTGTTTACCTTCCTGCTGATGGACGACAGGAGGCCGTCGGCCTGCAGGTAGAACAAGGAGACGTCCAGAGCCAGCAGCACCCCCTGCTGGGGGCCCCTGAGGACACACACACACACACACACACACACACACACAGAGACACACACACACACACACACACACACACACACACACACACACACACACACAGAAAGACAGACAGACAGACACACACACACACACACACACACACACACACACACACACACACACACAGAGAGAGACACACACACACACACACACACACACACACACACAGAAAGACAGACAGACAGACACACACACACACACACACACACACACACAGAGAAAGACAGACAGACAGACAGACACACACACACACACACACACACACACACACACACACAGAGACAGACAGACAGACACACACACACCCACACACACACACACGCAGATGGTGTCATCAGCCAATCAGCAGCTGCGCTGGACAGGATCAGGTAAACAAAAGAAGAAGCAGCAGACGTACAGGTGCTCAGCGGCCTTCATCACCGTCTCCTCCTCTTCCTCTGCGTCCTGCAACATGAAGAAAACACTCGACCAGGTTCTGGGAGAGAACTGTGTTGCAGGTGTGTTGCAGGTGTGTTGCAGCTGTGTTACAGGTGTGTTACAGGTGTGTTACAGGTGTGTTCAGGTGTGTTCAGGTGTGTTGCAGCTGTGTTACAGCTGTGTTACAGGTGTGTTGCAGCTGTGTTACAGGTGTGTTACAGGTGTGTTGCAGCTGTGTTACAGGTGTGTTGCAGGTGTGTTAGAGGTGTGTTCAGGTGTGTTACAGGTGTGTTACAGGTGTGTTACAGCTGTGTTGCAGGTGTGTTAGAGGTGTGTTCAGGTGTGTTACAGGTGTGTTCAGGTGTGTTCAGGTGTGTTACAGGTGTGTTGCAGGTGTGTTACAGGTGTGTTCAGGTGTGTTCAGGTGTGTTACAGGTGTGTTGCAGCTGTGTTACAGGTGTGTTACAGCTGTGTTGCAGGTGTGTTAGAGGTGTGTTCAGGTGTGTTACAGGTGTGTTACAGGTGTGTTCAGGTGTGTTACAGGTGTGTTCAGGTGTGTTCAGGTGTGTTCAGCTGTGTTGCAGCTGTGTTACAGGTGTGTTGCAGGTGTGTTACAGGTGTGTTGCAGGTGTGTTAGAGGTGTGTTCAGGTGTGTTACAGGTGTGTTACAGGTGTGTTCAGGTGTGTTACAGGTGTGTTACAGGTGTGTTGCAGCTGTGTTACAGGTGTGTTACAGCTGTGTTGCAGGTGTGTTAGAGGTGTGTTCAGGTGTGTTACAGGTGTGTTCAGGTGTGTTCAGGTGTGTTCAGCTGTGTTCAGCTGTGTTGCAGGTGTGTTCAGGTGTGTTACAGGTGTGTTACAGGTGTGTTGCAGCTGTGTTACAGCTGTGTTACAGGTGTGTTACAGGTGTGTTCAGGTGTGTTACAGGTGTGTTACAGGTGTGTTGCAGCTGTGTTACAGGTGTGTTACAGGTGTGTTGCAGCTGTGTTGCAGCTGTGTTACAGCTGTGTTACAGGTGTGTTACAGGTGTGTTCAGGTGTGTTACAGGTGTGTTGCAGCTGTGTTACAGGCGTGTTCAGGTGTGTTACAGGTGTGTTAGAGGTATGTTCAGGTGTGTTCAGGTGTGTTACAGGTGTGTTAGAGGTATGTTCAGGTGTGTTCAGGTGTGTTACAGGTGTGTTGCAGCTGTGTTACAGCTGTGTTACAGGTGTGTTCAGGTGTGTTCAGGTGTGTTGCAGCTGTGCTACAGGTGTGTTCAGGTGTGTTACAGGTGTGTTACAGGTGTGTTAGAGGTATGTTCAGGTGTGTTCAGGTGTGTTCAGGTGTGTTAGAGGTGTGTTCAGGTGTGTTACAGGTGTGTTGCAGCTGTGTTACAGGTGTGTTCAGGTGTGTTACAGGTGTGTTCAGGTGTGTTACAGGTGTGTTGCAGGTGTGTTAGAGGTATGTTCAGGTGTGTTCAGGTGTGTTCAGGTGTGTTAGAGGTGTGTTCAGGTGTGTTACAGGTGTGTTGCAGCTGTGTTACAGGTGTGTTCAGGTGTGTTACAGCTGTGTTATAGGTTTCAGGTGTGTTACAGGTGTGTTCAGGTGTGTTACAGGTGTGTTCAGGTGTGTTACAGGTGTGTTACGGGTGTGTTATGGGTGTGTTACGGGTGTGTTACAGGTGTGTTGTGGGTGTGTTGTGGGTGTGTTGCAGGTGTGTTGAAGGTGTGTTGAAGGGGTGTTGAAGGTGTGTTACAGGTGTGTTCAGATGTGTTACGGTTGTGTTACAGGTGTGTTGCGGGTGTGTTGCGGGTGTGTTGCGGGTGTGTTGAAGGTGTGTTACGGGTGTGACGCAGGTGTGTTGCAGGTGTGTTGCAGGTGTGTTGTGGGTGTGTTGCAGGTGTGAGGTGGGTGTGTTACAGGTGTGTTACAGGTGTGTTGCAGGTGTGTTGCGGGTGTATTGCAGGTGTGTTGCAGGTGTGTTGTGGGTGTGTTGCAGGTGTGAGGTGGGTGTGTTACAGGTGTGTTGCAGGTGTGTTGCAGGTGTGAGGTGGGTGTGTTACAGGTGTGTTGCAGGTGTGTTGTGGGTGTGTTGCAGGTGTGTTGTGGGTGTGTTGCAGGTGTGAGGTGGGTGTGTTACAGGTGTGTTGCAGGTGTGTTGCAGGTGTGAGGTGTCAGATGGAGGCTGACCCTGTGCAGCGGCTGATCCTCAGCAGCTCTTTGGTCTCCGGCTGTCTGCAGGTCAGAGGTCACGATGAGGCCGGCGGTGGGACCGGGAGGCTCGGCGCCATCAGCAGGGCCGCCTCGGCGAGGACCGAACGCCACTTTGGTCCCGTTTGGTCCCTGATCAGCTGAGCTCTCCTCCTCTGGCTCTTCAGCCGCTTCCTGTCGACCACCTTCCTGTCGATGAGCCGCTTCCTGTCGGCGAGCCGCCGACCTGAGCGGCGCTGCCGGAGGCTGAAACTGCGCGACAGGAGAGACGTCAGAGAGGAGAGCTGACCACCGACAAACTGAAAGTAAAACTACAAACAGAAATCAGGAATGTTCTTAGTTTCTGATGCTGATTCAAGATCAATGAGTCGGTTGATGATGAGCCGGAGCCGGTCATGTTGCCATGGTAACCTGCAGGCCGGCCGGCCGACCTCAAGTTCAAGTTGAAGTTTATGAGATTTTATACGATATTTCATGTCTTCTGATGTAATTTAGAGCCGAACTCCTGTCAGTAAAATAATGAACTAAAAATTTAGAAACAAACAAAATAAATAAATAAATAAAAAGGGCTGGTTGAGGTTTAATCTGTTTCTTTGTGTCTGATGTTCTCATGTTCTCACAGCAGAACACGGCTCTGTAACCTGCAGTGCTCTGAGGAACCTGCAGAGGGTGTGAACCTGCAGCCAGAGGAACTCGGTAAGCAGATGGTTCCACGAGGTTCCACAACCTTCTAAACTGTCCAAAGGTGTCCTAACTTGTTCCACAGGTTCTTCAAGGTTCCAGAAGTTTCCAAATGGCTCTACAAAATTCCAAAAGTTTCTTCAAGTCCCATGGAGTTCTTTGTGAGGAACCATGAGGTGCTACTGTTGCGAGTCTCTGAGGAACCTGTGAGGAACCCTGGGGTGTCAGAGTGTGCAGTTTCCTGGCAGACGAGGAACATGAGCTCAGAGTTGGAGAGGAACCAGCCGAGTCTGTTCAACACGTTCCTCACGTTCCTCACGTTCCTCATGTTCCGGGCTGATGATGACGTTACGCTCCATACGCTACATTTCTGTTCTCCTCGTGGAGGTTTGTCACTCTGACTCCTCGAGAACGTTCTGCGCCGGGAAACTCAGACCACAGAACATTTGACTTGAGTTTCTGCTCGGCAGGAAGAACCCGCCGGGCGTCACGACCACGTCACATGACCTCAGAACCAGAAGCTCTGATTGGATGTTTTGGACACAGAGACTGTTCCATATGAGGCCACACACACACACAGCCGGGAGGGTGTGTGTGTGTGTGTGTGTGTGTGTGTGTTGGGTTAGGATCTACACTCACAGCTTCTTCTGCTCAGAATCTACTTTTTATTTTGTATTTAAATCAAAAGTGAAGTTGTTTTCTTTTTTTTTTTTTGGACAAAATGTTTTATCAGTTTTTGTTGTCTGAGGTTCTTTTCTGTTTATTTATTTTTTTTTTTTGTTGTTGACAATAAAAAGTGAGATGAAGGCTCAGTACCTGACGGCCACCCTCCTCCTCCTCCTCCTCCTCTTCCTCCTCTTCCTCCTCCTCCTCCTCCCTGTGCTGTGTGGATGATGAAGGGGTGGCACCTGGTATCCCAGCATGCTCCTGTGTGATGTGGATCTTCCTGATGGAGCGGGAGGGGCCGCGGGGGTCCAGCTCAGGCTCCGCCTCCTGCAGGGAGGAGGTGCAGGAGGCAGGAGGGGCGCCGTCCGGCTCCTCCGCTGCTCTCAGGTCAGCCGGGACCCAAAGCCTGGTGCCGATGGTGAAGGGCTGCACCCGGCGCCGCCCGCCACCCGACATGCTCACACACACACACACACACACACACACACACACACTCACACACACACTCACACACTCACCCACACACACACACACACACACACACACACACACACTCACACACACACACACACACACACTCACTCACAGACACACACTCACACACACACACACACTCTCTCAGAGACAGAGAGAGAGGAGCTGCTGAGGCCGAGGCTGAGGCTGACGCTCTGAGGGCCGACAGCACAGGAACATTTCATTTAACAGATGAGGTCATCCTCTGCTGCCAGGGGCGGAGCTAAACCAGCTACTTCCTGTTGAGAACACAGCTGCAAGCTGAGGGGGCGGGGCTTCATCTGCCTGTCTGTCAGTGAAACACACACACACACACACACACACACACGTCTGGCGTCAGATGGCCATCAGCTGCTCTCCTGAGACTGAGCTGGACTGATGCAACACTGCCACCATGTGGACATTCAGAGGAACTACACGCACACTGATCGTCCACCACAGGAAACAGAGGATGGACCCACAATGCACTGGGACAACACACCTGGTTTCCTGTACAGGAACCATCTGAAACTTTTAGGAGGGAATAACTGATAAACATCACAACATAATTTATCTGACTGGCTGAAGGGTTTGAAGATCAGGACGCGTCACAAGCAGCTCAGAGTAGGGATTTATTTGAGTTATTTTCAGATTTTTTAAAATCGTATTTTAGTTTATCCTCTTTTATTTTTTTAATGTTTATTTATCTTATCTATTTGACTTTATTCATTTTACCTACTTATTTATTTTTTATATTATTTATTAATTTATATTAATTTATTTTATTATTTTATTTTGTTGATTTTTAATATTTGATTTGATTTGATCTACAGTACAAGATGTGCACTGAGCCACATCACCACTGTGACGTGTTTGATCTCCACATGTTTGATGTTTGTGTTTCTTCTTGTTTTGTTTCTTCTAAACTGGAACTTGAACGTGACCTCATGGATTTCTACAGGTTTATTGTTGTGTGTGTTTCCTGCATTCAGAATGTCCTGCTGTTGGTTTTTCTTCTGTGTTTGACCGGACCGCACAGACCGGCTCAGTTTGGACAGAAATGTTCGATACCTCTTCTTCATAAATGGAGCAAAAGTGGAGAGAATGCAAAAGTTTAAATTCCACGTTTCGGAGAAGCTCTCCTGGTCGCCCAACACCGTGGATTCTGTCAGAAGATCCCAGCAGAGACTTGAGGAGGAACGGCGTGGAGAGGAGGTTGGCGGTGGCGTTCTGTCCACAGCGTCTCTCATGCTGCCTGTCGGGCTGCTGAGCTGCACGGCTGCAGACTGACAGGCTCTGCAAAGACCCCTCTCACCTGCTCATCATCTCACCTGCTGCCACCTGGCAGACGCTACAGGAGCACAGACACCAGCCTCCAGGCTCTGGGACGCCCAGTCCAACTTTATTAGGATCAAACTGAACACAAAGCAAAAGGTGCAGCAGGAAGAGGAAACCGATTCAGACGAAACACAAACTACAGAAACAAATCATCAGACACAGAAGACACAAATGAACAAATAGATAAATTTAAATAAACAGAAGAAGAAGAAGAAGAAGAAGAAGAAGAAGAAGAAGGAGAAGAAGGAGAAAGAGAAGGAGTCCCCGTGCTCTGGAAAATAGGGAAGGGAATTTGAAACGAGATTTTCGAGGAAAACTTATGGTAATTTATGAGAAAGACAAATTGCCCTGACAAAAGTATTATTTAATTTAATGAAGATTAAATTAAATTAACACACACACACACACACACACACACACACACACACACACACATATATTTATCCCAATAATCTGCCAGGACTAATAACTGATTGGTCCCTGCTTGTTCGCAGCTGGTTTCCTTTGATAACACCTTTACAGCAGAACAGGTGAGCAGATGAACATGTGAACAGTTGAACAGGTGAACAGGTGAACAGGTGAGCAGGTGTACAGGTGAGCAGGTCATAACGTTCCTTTCATTTTGATGATAAACTGATGAAGTTTGTCCTCAGGTGTTCAGAGTCTGTCGCACTCGGACTCGGGCCCTGTGGGCATTTCGATGTAGAAGACTTCCCTGTTGGCGGGCGGCGGCGTGCAGCGAGGGCTGCCCACGCCGGAGTCCAGGCCCGGGACCAGGCCTGGGGCCGGGGCCGGGTCCGGGTACGGGTTCGGGTACGGGTTGGGGTCCGGCAGGCGCTTCTTGACGGGAGAAGCCCTGGGCCGGCCGCAGACGTGGCCGTCGGCTTTGGGCTTGAAGCGTTTGAGCTTGACGGTGTCCTTGGCCTCGCGGGTGCAGGGCAGCAGGATCGCCACGTCCTTACGGAACTTGGAGCTCAGGCCGAAGTAGATGAGCGGGTTGTAGAAGCTGGCGGACTTGGCGAAGAGGCGGGTGAAGATGCTGGTGAGGCTGGGCACGTGGAAACCCCAGGCGGACCACATGGACACCACGGCGTACGGCGACCAGGCCAGGATGAAGGCGGTGCAGATCACTATGGACACCTGGGGAGACACCAAGAGGTTTGTCACGTCACGTCATTTAGTTTCTGAAACGGCTTCCTCTGCTCTGACAGCTCGGACTGGCCCTCCTCTTCCACACGTTTCAACACTTATGGGGCACAAGCAGGGGCGGACAGGGACAAAAAATCGGCCCGGGCATTTTGGACCAGACCGGCCCACCACATTCGATAACACACACCTTTCCGGTCTTTTTGCTCTTAAATGTGTTTACCAACTGTGCAACTCTTTAAAGCCATAATGCCATGCAATTAGTTAGCTGTCATCAGCAGTGTTGGGCACATTACTTTGAAAAAGTAATTAATTATAGTTACTAGTTACTTCTACTAAAAAGTAATTAATTACCAGGAAAAGTAACTATTACGTTACTTTTTAAAAGAATTGTTCAGATATGTCAAATTACTTGGCTGCCCCAGTCATACTGGACTATAGTACTATAGTGGAACAATAAAATACAATAGATGAATAGGAATTGAACTTTTTATTCTATTGAACAGGCCACAACTGGCCAACACCTTTTGGGCATCTATTTCAGATCAGTAAGTGCAGGTGCCTATCAACATGAATGGAGAATGAGCCCAAACTGCACATAGGAAGGTCATGGCGACAAACAAAGTATACCACACAAATCCTTTAAATCTGAATCTGATTCGATTGGTATATATATCTCCCCATAAAGTTAGAACAAGGCATTAAAAAAGGCCAAAATAATAATAACAATAATAATAATGATAATAATAATTTAGCACCTGGGTTACAAATTCACAAAAAGAGTACAGAAATGAAAATGACAGAAACCCTAAATGCCACTGTGTGTGTCAGGCAATGACAGGCAGAATAATAAGAATCACTTCATTGTCATGGTTAACAAAGTAAAAACACACTCTTGTCCAGGAGGGGAACTGAACCCCCAATCTCCAGCATGGCAGACAGACACACTATCGGCTCTGCCATTGGGGATTATGTTCCTTTTGCATTGTCTGGGCTCATTCTTCATTCATGTTGATTAATTACGAAAAACTCTGAAAGCGAAAAAGTCCGATCTGTTTGAAAATTGACAGCCGCTTTTTTTTTCTCGCAGTTTCTCTGCGCCGCCTTTGCATTTCCTCTCCATCTCAGTAGATCCTATGAGATAACGTTCGACCCGCGTTGCACTGCACACCGGCGCACCGAGCCACAGGCTGTGATCTGATTGGGCCAGCCCCGTGTCAGTGAAGAAAAATAACCAATGGGGCGCAGAGCAGCGTGTCTCAGGGCCGGCCCGGTGCTGAGTAAACAAACTCTTGCAGTGACTTTATTTGCCGAAATCATTATGCAGGTTGTATGGGCCGGTCAGCTATTTAAAGAATAATAATAAAAAAAAAAACCCATGGGCACAAGCACTGATCACAGGCGGACAGCTCTCAGTCCATCTGCTCACACCTGGCATAAGATGTGGCTCACCTGCCCACTTGTGATTGGATCTCACTTTCCTGTTTAATATGCACATAAACACCTATCATTTCCATTTGCAAGTTCTCAATGAACTTCTTACCTCACTTGTCCTCCTTCCACACAAAAACCAAAAAAGTAAAAAATAAAACGCCGTTGACAAAAAGAGGCATCCTTGCTCACTCCAGCCTCATTTTAATGCTCCATCAATCACACATCTGGATTATTACAGACTCGCTCCGATCACATTCAGGCTCAGATTATTGAATTATTCCAGTGGGTTTGAGAGGGTCGGGCTCTGAGCTGCGGTGGATAAATCAGCCTGAACCTGACGCCGAACTGTTTGAATGTGCTGGTGGGCGGGGCCTCTTTCATGGCTCTGATATGAGTCTGACATTACAGACAAGATTAAAAAAAAAAGAAAATTAAACTCACTAAACTAACTCAGTGGCATCTGGGGCTACAGAGAAAGGGTTTACTCGCACCGAGGCACCGCCTCCAAATTTTATATGGAAGAAAAAATACCTGCATATTATCAATACATATTTTAGAGTCTTGCCTGATGTTTTTAGGGGAGCGCCTGTCTTACAGAGGGCAGCTGAGCTCCTCCTGCTCCCCTGCAGCGCCCCCTGCAGGCGGACAGTCTGTGTGTTTCTGCATGAAGCAGCTGCTCTTCACTTTGATCTGATCATCAGCTGACAGTCCAGCTGCTGAGTCACACAGGAGGAGGAGGACGGCAGGTGAGTGGGCGGGGCTTCAGTCCGTCCTGGGTCACCTGTGTGTTTATACCTCTAATGTGATGTGGACAAAAGCGTCCCAGCCTCTGAATGTGTCCTGAGATCAGATCTCAAGACGCACTGAGGACACACAGAGCCCTGTTTGCACCTGAACTGAGAGCTGCCAGGTGGGAACAGGGTCAGGGACACAGTCACACAGGTAGACTGACTCTACCCTGGAGGGTCCAGGTTGTAAATGCAGATGCGTCTCACATCCACGAGGAGGAATTACATGGAAATAAAGAGGATGTGACTTGTGTGTGATCGGATGTTGTAGAAGTGTCCACACTGTAGAGGGTAGCAAATGTGGGAAAAACTCATACTGTGCTTTTTAAATCTACACAGACCTCACAGTACTAATGTTTAGAAGACTAGACTGTATTTTTAAAATCCCCATGGACATCACATCAGTGAGCTTTAAAAGGCTGGACTACCTTCTTTTAAGGTACCCAGACAGAACAGTAGCATGGTTGTGAAGGCTGGATTACCCTTTTTGTTATTACACAGACTGGGCAGTAAGATGCCTGACAGGTCTAGACTACACTCTTTAATGAGCTTGAGCAGGGCAGTAGAGAGGTTTAAGAAGGCCTGAATATACTTTTAAATGAATAGACATCCACCTGCACTGACCACAAAAATGTCTATGCTGCCTTCACTTCAAAGCCTAACCTAGTGTGAGAATGTCCGATCAGCCCTCTTCTTATCTGGAAAAGTGGCCGCAAAGAATCGGCCGGCATTCAAAATCTACAAGCCCAAAGGTAAATATGGCCCAATTAGTAGCTTTTATCTCACCGGCTGGCCGAACGCTGACACTGGGATAATACAGGAGCTCTTTGTGTGAACAAAATTGCTGACAAAGGAAAATAGGAAGGGTGGGCACCCAGGGATCGGAGAACATATGAACAGGTGGATAAACTAAGAACACCAGTCTTCCTCAGGGATCGACTCACTGTTTGTTTCCATTTGAGAATGAAAATAAACCTGCCTGCTTAAGACTCTGCCTTGTTCTTAGTCTTGATTTTTGGAGCCTCCAACACTTATTTTATTGGTGTTTTTGGTACCAAGTCTAAGAAGTTTTCTGCAGTCAATCTGGCCTGATTTGGACCGAAGTTTTCCACATCAATGTGCGATCAGATTGCAGAGATGCAGATTAACAGCAGGTGTGACTGTAATCTGGTTACATCACACCTGGTTACCATGTGGATGTGGGACGCATGTTAACACCAGGTGGTTCTGCTGGCGTCAGCAGGTCTGATCAGAGGAAAGTCCTGAGCGGGACTCACAATGGTGACGTCTCTCTCGATCTTCCTCTGGCGGTCGGTCAGGTCGCCCTCGGAGGCCAGGGCGTTGCCTCTCTTCACCGTGTTGATGATGGAGACGTAGCAGAAGAGCATGATGAGCACGGGGACCAGGAAGCAGCAGACCAGGATGGAGATGATGTAGGACTTGTAGACGGTGGAGTAGTTGGCTTTGGCCCAGTCGATCTCGCAGGTTCCATATCCGCGATCTGAAAAGAAGTGAATTGAAAGTGCTGGAGCACCTGAATCTGTGAATCATTCGTTCTTTCTGTTTTCAATTGCCAATCAAAATTTTTAAAAAATGAAAAAGTGACTGGTTATTTTGTTATTTGTTTTTTAATCTAACACCAAAATCCAAAATATGCCTGGTTTTTCATAGTTCAATTTTAGGCTCGGATCAAAAATACGAAATGGAAAAACGGGAATCAGGACTGAATTTGATTTTATTATTTAATTGGTCCGGTTTACGTGACCCAGAAGTTTGGTAATGAGCGGTAGCTCACAGCAGATCACAGCAGCCAGGTGCATTCAGTCCCGCCACCCTGATCACCGCCACCATGGATAGTTATTAGGCCTACATGTTGTTTCGAGGACCAAAGCATGTGACTCTAAAAGAAGAGGACATGACAACCGAAAAAATCAACCCTTTCAGAATTTCCCTGGTTGGGATCAATAAAGTATATCTATCTATCTATCTATCTTTCACATCTGACACTGACGCAGCAAATGGACCAGGACCTGAGGTTTGACCTCTGACCTCAGAGTGACATCATGGCCCACCCATCATTCATTTAAACAGATGTTATGGAAACCTGATTTTTAAATATTTGCTTGCAGCTGATTAGCAGCTGCTGATATCCGAAGGGTGAGGGTTAAGGGCTAAGAGGTTAGAGGTTAAGGGTTAGGGGCTAAGAGGTTAGAGGTTAAGGGTTAGGGGCTAAGAGGTTAGAGGTTAAGGGTTAGGGGCTAAGAGGTTAGAGGTTAAGGGTTAGGGTTAGGGGCTAAGAGGTTAGAGGTTAAGGGTTAGGGGCTAAGAGGTTAGAGGTTAAGGGTTAGGGGCTAAGAGGTTAGAGGTTAAGGGTTAGGGGCTAAGAGGTTAGAGGTTAAGGGTTAGGGTTAGGGGCTAAGAGGTTAGAGGTTAAGGGTTAGGGGCTAAGAGGTTAGAGGTTAAGGGTTAGGGTTAGGGGCTAAGAGGTTAGAGGTTAAGGGTTAGGGTTAGGGGCTAAGAGGTCAGAGGTTAAGGGTTAGGGTTAGGGGCTAAGAGGTTAGAGGTGAAGGGTTAGGGTTAGGGGCTAAGAGGTCAGAGGTTAAGGGTTAGGGGCTAAGAGGTTAGAGGTGAAGGGTTAGGGTTAGGGGCTAAGAGGTCAGAGGTTAAGGGTGAGGGTTAGGGGCTAAGAGGTTAGAGGTGAAGGGTTAGGGTTAGGGGCTAAGAGGTCAGAGGTTAAGGGTTAGGGGCTAAGAGGTTAGAGGTGAAGGGTTAGGGTTAGGGGCTAAGAGGTCAGAGGTTAAGGGGAGAGGCCGGGCGGCGGCCACATGCTCGGGGTCGGTGTTCGTACCCACGTAGCCGCCCCAGCCCAGCAGCGGCGCCCCGGACCAGAACGCCGCCCCGAGCCAGATGAGCAGCAGGCAGACGGACACGCTGGCGTTGGTGATCAGGTGAGCTGCAAACAAACAAACAAACAAACAAACAAACAACACAGCTGTTTAGTTTGGTGAACTGCTCCTTTAACAGTGTGGATGCACATTAGAGTTTCTGATAACTGATAACTGATCAAGTCATCATAGATCCCTGGGGCCCCCTGGAGGACCCTCAGGGGCCCCCTGAAGGTCCTCCAGGGGGCCCCTGAGGGTCCTCCAGGGGGCCCTGAAGGTCCTCCAGGGGGCCCTGAAGGTCCTCCGGGGGGCCCTGAAGGTCCTCCAGGGGGCCCTGAAGGTCCTCCGGGGCCCCCTGAAGGTCCTCCAGGGGGCCCCTGAGGGTCCTCTGGGGGCCCCTGAGGGTCCTCCGGGGGCCCGCAGTTTAATTTATTTGACTGGAAGCTGTTGAACCCTTGGCCTGCTGACACTCTGAGGCTCCCTGAGCCACATCAGTAATGAACAGGCCGTTTCCAGAGAATTAATAAAACAAATGAGCAGAACAACAGTTTTAAAAAAAAACAACCAAACAAACTAAAAACAATGAAAAAAGATTTTAATGAGATAATAAAAAATGAGGACAAACTGTATTCTGATTAAATGATTGGCTGGGATCAGTAAAGTCTATCTATCTATCTATCTATCTATCTATCTATCTCTCTATCTATCTATCTATCTCTCTATCTATTTAAAGTATTTACGGGTCGGGATTTTTTTAAATGTGAAAGGCTGTGAAGACTCTTGGGACTTCAGATGTAAAGGGGGCGGAGCCTAGTGCTCATTGTTATGCTTTCATCCTGGTTGCTGATTGGTCGACAGGCCCTGCGGCGGCCATATTGGATCTCACTGAATACAACCAATGTTGACTATAGATGCTTTATTTTATTTTTAATATCACAACTTGGTTCAGGTTTCAGATGATGAGGAAACAGACTCCGCCCACCTGCTGTCATCGCAGTGTGTGTGTGTGTGTGTGTGTGTGTGTGTGTGTGTGTATGTGTGTGTGTGAGACCTCTGTTTGGGTGACAGCCCTTGATGTAGCGGGTGATGCTGATGACTGTCAGCGTGTTGATGCTGCTGAGACCAAAGACCAGCGTGAAGAAACCGTCCACCTGACACACACACACACACACACGCACACACACACACACACACACACACACACACACACAGAGACACACACACACGCACACACACACAAATTATTTACATGAATTTACAGTTACATAAGTACTGAAAAGAGGCAGTAGTTTTTACTGGTCAGCCCCCCCCCCCCCCCCCCCCCCCCCCTGGTCAGGTGTGCTGCAGGTGCGCCTGGTACCTGGCAGGTCCAGACGGAGGACACCAGGTAGCCGTTGTCCTTGAAGACGTTGAAGATCTGGACGACGCCGCGCGAGTATCCGAACACGGAGACGGAGGCGTCGGAGACGGCGAGGCTGAAGGTCAGGAAGTCGCTCGGCTGCAGAGACGCTCTCTGCTTATAGAGGACGAAGAGCACGATGCTGTTCCCGAACCACGAGAG